>NC_069508.1:6063499-6103763 GCF_027579735.1 Bombina bombina
TCATGATTGGATGCACCTGTCTATGAAGTTCAAGGCTTAATGGGCTCACCAAACCAATTGTGTGTTCCAATTAATCAGTGCTAGGTAATTACAGGTATTCAAATCAACAAAATGACAAGGGTGCCCAAATTAATGCACCTCTTTAATTTCATTTTGATGCATATTGCACATTTTCTGTTAATCCAATAAACCTCATTTCACTACTGAAATATTACTGTGTCCTTCAGTTATTTGATAGATCAAAATGAAATTGCTGATCCAAACACCCAATTATTTATAAATGAAAATCATGGAAATTGTCAGGGGTGCCTAAACTTATGCATATATGTTTTATACACACCCCCGAGGTATATATACACACACACACACCCCCCCCCGAGGTATATATACACACACACACGAGGTATATATACACACACACACAGCCGAGGTATATATACACACACAGCCGAGGTATATATACACACACACACACAGCCGAGGTATATATACACACACACACACAGCCGAGGTATATATACACACACACACACAGCCGAGGTATATATACACACACACACACACAGCCGAGGTATATATACACACACACACACAGCCGAGGTATATATACACACACACAGTATGTATATATATATATATATATATACACACAGCTCAGCTGTATTTAGTTCTAGTCATTGTCTAGTAATTTCTAGCTTCACTCACACAATTCCACTCTTCCTTATTGAATGTGTTTAGCTATGACTATATCTTCACTGCTTTATGTCGTATGTCACATAATTTGTGTTTTAAAGCACAAAACTAGACATTTTATAGAAGTTTACTGTCCCTTTAAGTCGAATTAAGCACGTGCCTTCTCGCTTACCCACATGAACATGCGTTTGACTTAACCCTGGGGCACTGTACGTTAATAAACCAACCTGCAGTTTTCCGAGGGCTCCTATTGCCACCTCAGGGGGTAATATAACTGGTTTGGCGTAGGTGCCCCCAATCTAGAAAGAAACAAATTTATGTCAGTTGTACACAAAACTGTGCACCTTAATATTTATAGACAAACTGTTCCTCACCGATCCAATATTAGACAGCGTAAAAGTCCCACCAGTCAGGTCACTGGCCCCAAGCTGTCCTGTGGCCCCCAGGGCTTGCAAGCGATTCAGCTCAGCCGCAATCTCAAAGATGCTGCGAACCTGCACGTTCTTCACATTAGGCACAATGAGGCCTTGGCGAGTGTCCATAGCGATTCCAATATTATGTGAGGCCTAAAGGGACAAAGAAATATGTTACATAAATTGTATTTAGTCCTAGTCTATCGCCCAGGTGGCAACAATCCTCTACCAAAGACATATCCCCCCCAACCCTAAGCACTCACTGTGTAGGCTGCGTACCGCTGCTGTTCACACATCTTGTAGGTAATGTTCTGTCATACCTCTGACCCTAAGCACACACTGTACAGGCAACGTACCGCTACTGGTCACACACACCTTGTAGGTAATGTTCTGTCACATCCCCCTCCTACCCTAAGCACTCACTGTGTAGGCTGCATACTGGTCACACACACACCTTGTAGGTAATGTTCTGTCATATCCCCCCCCCCTACAATAAGCACACACTGTGCAGGCTGCGCAACGCTACTGGTCACACACACACCTTGTAGGTAATGTTCTGTCATATCCCCACCCCCTACCATAAGCACACACTGTGCAGGCTGCATACCGCTGCTGGTCACACACACCTTGTAGGTAATGTTCTGTCATATTCCCCCCCCCCTACCATAAGCACACACTGTGCAGGCTGCATACCGCCGCTGGTCACACACATCTTGTAGGTAATATTCTGTCATATCCCCCCCCTACCATAAGCACACACTGTGTAGGCTGCGTACTGCTACTGGTCACACACACACACCTTGTAGGTAATGTTCTGTCATATCCCCCCCCCTACCATAAGCACACACTGTGCAGGCTGCGTACCGCTACTGGTCACACACACACCTTGTAGGTAATGTTCTGTCATATCCCCCCCCTACAATAAGCACACACTGTGCAGGCTGCGTAACGCTATTGGTCACACACACACCTTGTAGGTAATGTTCTGTCACATCCCCCTCCTACCCTAAGCACTCACTGTGTAGGCTGCATACTGGTCACACACACACCTTGTAGGTAATGTTCTGTCATATCCCCCCCCCCCCTACAATAAGCACACACTGTGCAGGCTGCGCAACGCTACTGGTCACACACACACCTTGTAGGTAATGTTCTGTCATATCCCCACCCCCTACCATAAGCACACACTGTGCAGGCTGCATACCGCTGCTGGTCACACACACCTTGTAGGTAATGTTCTGTCATATTCCCCCCCCCCCTACCATAAGCACACACTGTGCAGGCTGCATACCGCCGCTGGTCACACACATCTTGTAGGTAATATTCTGTCATATCCCCCCCCTACCATAAGCACACACTGTGTAGGCTGCGTACTGCTACTGGTCACACACACACACCTTGTAGGTAATGTTCTGTCATATCCCCCCCCCCCTACCATAAGCACACACTGTGCAGGCTGCGTACCGCTACTGGTCACACACACACCTTGTAGGTAATGTTCTGTCATATCCCCCCCCTACAATAAGCACACACTGTGCAGGCTGCGTAACGCTATTGGTCACACACACACCTTGTAGGTAATGTTCTGTCATATCCCCCCCTACAATAAGCACACACTGTGCAGGATGCGCAACGCTACTGGTCACACACACACCTTGTAGGTAATGTTCTGTCATATCCCCCCCCTACAATAAGCACACACTGTGCAGGCTGCGTAACGCTACTGGTCACACACACACACCTTGTAGGTAATGTTCTGTCATATCCCCCCCCCCCCACAATAAGCACACACTGTGCAGGCTGCGTAACGCTATTGGTCACACACACACCTTGTAGGTAATGTTCTGTCATATCCCCCCCTACAATAAGCACACACTGTGCAGGCTGCGTACCGCTACTGGTCACACACACACCTTGTAGGTAATGTTCTGTCATATCCCCCCCCTACAATAAGCACACACTGTGCAGGCTGCGTAACGCTACTGGTCACACACACACACCTTGTAGGTAATGTTCTGTCATATCCCCCCCCTACAATAAGCACACACTGTGCAGGCTGCGTAACGCTACTGGTCACACACACACGCACCTTGTAGGTAATGTTCTGTCATATCCCCCCCCCTACCATAAGCACTCACTGTGTAGGCTGCGTACTGGTCACACACGCACCTTGTAGGTAATGTTCTGGCAGCTCTCATCCACCGATGCATTGAGTATTGGGTACTGCTGTAAGCCCAAACTGGCAGCCTGTGAAGAGAGAAAATGGAGCAATAAAAAAGGGACACTCAGGTCAAATTAAAATGTTCATGATTCTGATACAGCAGTCATTTTAAACAACTTTCCAATTTACTTCCATTAATAAAAAATGTGCAGTCTTTTCTATTTACACTTTGTGTCACCAGCTCCGACTGAGCATGTGCAAGAAATCACAGACTATACGTATATGAAATTGTATTGTCTTGTTATCTTGCATTTGTTTATTATGCAAATCTGCTGTGTTTACTGCTCCTTTAAATATATAAAACGCAAACAAGGAAGAGGATGAAGAGGTTACAGACAACAGTAATCAGAGTGAGACTGAATTAGTCAAACATTCGTTATCTTAAATGGCCGTTATAGTGAAATAATTACATGTAGCATTAAAAACACGTCCCTTTAGCACTAGCAACCTGTAGTATTAGCTCACGTCCCTTTAGCACTAGTAACCTGTAGTATTAGCTCACGTCCCTTTAGCACTAGTAACCTGTAGTATTAGCTCACGTCCCTTTAGCACTAGTAACCTGTAGTATTAGCTCACGTCCCTTTAGCACTAGCAACCTGTAGTATTAGCTCACATCCCTTTAGCACTAGCAACCTGTAGTATTAGCTCCCGTCCCTTTAGCACTAGCAACCTGTAGTATTAGCTCCCGTCCCTTTAGCACTAGCAACCTGTAGTATTAGCTCCCGTCCCTTTAGCACTAGCAACCTGTAGTATTAGCTCACGTCCCTTTATCACTAGCAACCTGTAGTATTAGCTCACATCCCTTTAGCACTAGTAACCTGTAGTATTAGCTCACGTCCCTTTAGCACTAGTAACCTGTAGTATTAGCTCACGTCCCTTTAGCACTAGTAACCTGTAGTATTAGCTCACGTCCCTTTAGCACTAGCAACCTGTAGTATTAGCTCACGTCCCTTTAGCACTAGCAACCTGTAATATTAGCTCACGTCCCTTTAGCACTAGTAACCTGTAGTATTAGCTCACGTCCCTTTAGCACTAGCAACCTGTAGTATTAGCTCACGTCCCTTTAGCACTAGTAACCTGTAGTATTAGCTCACGTCCCTTTAGCACTAGCAACCTGTAATATTAGCTCACGTCCCTTTAGCACTAGTAACCTGTAGTATTAGCTCCCGTCCCTTTAGCACTAGCAACCTGTAGTATTAGCTCACGTCCCTTTAGCACTAGCAACCTGTAATATTAGCTCACGTCCCTTTAGCACTAGAAACCTGTAGTATTAGCTCACGTCCCTTTAGCACTAGCAACCTGTAGTATTAGCTCCCGTCCCTTTAGCACTAGCAACCTGTAGTATTAGCTCACGTCCCTTTAGCACTAGCAACCTGTAATATTAGCTCACGTCCCTTTAGCACTAGTAACCTGTAGTATTAGCTCACGTCCCTTTAGCACTAGCAACCTGTAGTATTAGCTCACGTCCCTTTAGCACTAGTAACCTGTAGTATTAGCTCACGTCCCTTTAGCACTAGTAACCTGTAGTATTAGCTCACGTCCCTTTAGCACTAGTAACCTGTAGTATTAGCTCACGTCCCTTTAGCACTAGTAACCTGTAGTATTAGCTCACGTCCCTTTAGCACTAGCAACCTGTAGTATTAGCTCACGTCCCTTTAGCACTAGCAACCTGTAGTATTAGCTCACGTCCCTTTAGCACTAGTAACCTGTAATATTAGCTCACGTCCCTTTATCACTAGCAACCTGTAGTATTAGCTCACGTCCCTTTATCACTAGCAACCTGTAGTATTAGCTCACGTCCCTTTATCACTAGTAACCTGTAGTATTAGCTCACGTCCCTTTAGCACTAGCAACCTGTAGTATTAGCTCACATCCCTTTAGCACTAGCAACCTGTAGTATTAGCTCACGTCCCTTTAGCACTAGCAACCTGTAGTATTAGCTCACGTCCCTTTAGCACTAGCAACCTGTAGTATTAGCTCACGTCCCTTTAGCACTAGCAACCTGTAGTATTAGCTCACGTCCCTTTAGCACTAGCAACCTGTAGTATTAGCTCACGTCCCTTTAGCACTAGCAACCTGTAGTATTAGCTCACGTCCCTTTAGCACTAGCAACCTGTAGTATTAGCTCACGTCCCTTTAGCACTAGCAACCTGTAGTATTAGCTCACGTCCCTTTATCACTAGTAACCTGTAGTATTAGCTCACATCCCTTTATCACTAGCAACCTGTAGTATTAGCTCACATCCCTTTATCACTAGCAACCTGTAGTATTAGCTCACGTCCCTTTATCACTAGTAACCTGTAGTATTGTGGGTGCTATTTATCCATCATGGCATCTCAGTTCTTTACCTTTAGAAAGAACGGCATAAAGGACAGACGGACTCCACGGGCCTCGGCCACCGGCTTCAGCTCCTCTCTTAGCTGCACCAGCCTTGTTATGTCCAACTCATCACAATACCCAAAGTGGGGGATTTTCAGTGCTGCTGACATGGTCTTTACCATTGCCCTGTGGAACCCTAAGGACAAAATCTCCAGTGAGAAAGCAGTAACAGGAGAAGAGAGAGAGAGAGAGAGAGAGAGAGAGAGAGAGAGAGAGAGAGAGAGAGAGAGAGAGAGAGAGAGAGAGAGAGAGAGAGAGGGGGAAAAAAAAAAAAAAAAAAAAAAAAAAAAAAAAAGAGAAAGACGCGGGACAAGCCTATCTGGAAGAGCAATACCAGCTTCTATTGTCATTGTGACACTTACCTTTCAAAGGCTCAGTGACGTCCTTTCCTGTGAACACTGCGGGTTTGGTAAGAGACGCATGGATACTGGGGAGTTTCTCATAGGGCGTGTGAACCTCTGCCTGTGGGGGTGGGGGTGTGATCTCGATCTGGGGGGGAGGGGGGCAGGATGGCTCCAGTTTGCTTGGCTAGAAAGCTCAGGATGTCTTCTTTAAGGATGCGCCCATCACGCCCGCTGCCCACCACCTCACTCAACTTGATCTGTAAAGAGAGTCTGTGTAACCCAGGAGCCTTCAGATCACAACTCTAAATCCTGCTTTACCCACCCAAACTGCTGCAGGACATGCTGGTGGCTCTTTAGCGACCAGTTAAGCCTTCCTGAGCATACCGTAAGTACCTGTACTAGTTAGTAACCCTGTGCCAAGCATACCGTAGGTACCTGTACTAGTTAGTAACCCTGTGCTAAGCATACTGTAGGTATAGTTTTTTCTGATAATCTAAATTAGTTCCAATTTGTGAAGGTTTTATTAAAATTTAGTACAAAAGACACTAAAGATAAAGTGAAGCTAAAAGTCAGATGTTAACTCTTTACTGCCCCTACCTTCGGAACCTGTTGGCGCTCTACAAATAACATTTTGGCACCTCACTTTGTCAAAGCCCCATCTGAGACAGCCGGACCTCTCCCCACACTCTGTAACGTCAGCTTATGGAGTGCTGCCTAGATAGGTTAAAGGGACATGACTCCAAAAAAAAAAAAAAAAAACCTCTCCTGATTCAGATAACACATTTCATGTTAAACAACTTTCAGTTGTACTTCTGTTATCTAAAGTGCTTTGTTCTTTTGGTGTCCTTTGGTAGGCTCAGAAGCAGCAATGCATTACTGGGAGCTAGCACATAAATACCTCTTGTCATTGACTCAGCTGTTCCCAGTAGTGCAGTGCTGCTCCTTCAACAAAGGAGACCAAAAGAATAAAGCACAGTTAAAGGTAAATAGGAAAGTTGCTGAAAATGGTCATGAAAGAGAATTTTGGGTTTCATGTCCCTTTAAAGGTGATACAGGGCTGCTAGTGTGACCTTTGCTTTACCCACTTCTCACCCGGCGGGATGTAGGTGCCTAACAGGTGATGTCATGTGCTGCCGCATAGTGAGCTACTGCTATATAAACCAGTTACATCCCTCGATGTCACTGCAGGGACTAGAGAGCTACTTATTAACCTGCAGTGACGCGGCTGTCACAAACACTCGCTACAGCACTATACACAACATACGTTGTTCTCCATAGCGAGACGGCGCACAGCTGGAGTCGCCAGAGTCTTGTGTCCCTTTATCGCCTGGTGGGTGTGCTCCTCATGAGACACTGCTGGGGTCTCCACCACATCTTCCTCTGGGGCCACATCTGGGGAAACAAAAGACTGAAGAACTGAGCCTATAGGCAGCAGCTTCTTGTGAGGTGAGAAAAATTATCTAGAAACAAAAAGCTGTAGGTTTGGCTTATTTGCTACACAGCCGTGTGCAGACTGGGACAAGGGGGGGGGAGACAGGTCCTGGGACAGATGTCTGCAGAAGGACAAAAAAAGGTTATTCCTTACAACCCCCTCTTCTCACACACACACCCCCCCTCTTCTCACTCACACAGCCCCCTCTTCTCACTCACACCCCCCCCCTCACACACACACACACAGCCCCCCTCACCCCCCCTTCTCACTCACTCACCCCCACAACTTCACCCCCCCCCCATCTCACTCACACACCGCCCTTCACAAACACACACCGCCCCCTCTTCACAAACACAGCCCCCTCTTCACAAACACAGCCCCCTCTTCACAAACACAGCCCCCTCTTCACAAACACAGCCCCCTCTCACTGACCCTTTAATACGTCTGTCTCAATGTCCACCAGCGGTTTTCCCACCAGTGCGATCTCATCCACGTTGTAATGTAGCTTCCTGATAACTCCATCATAACGGCTAGTGATTGTCACAGAAGCCTTGTCACTCTGCACCTCACAAATACTGTCAAACTGGGACACAGTGTCACCCTCCTTGACATACCTGAGTGCAGAGACAGGACAAGGTAAGAGCAAGCAATAAAATGTGTAATCTCTCACACACAAGGGGTATTCACCTACCAGTCTTTTACTGTAACCTCAGTGATTCCTTCTCCAATGTCTGACAGCTTGAACTGAACAATCTGGCCATTCAAGACTAAAAAATAAAATAGCAGTGCATTCAGCGACCTGACGGGCTGGAAGGGGTGCGCGGGCACACATCCAGCGACCATTTGGCCTTAAGGGGCATGACTCTAATACACAGGATAGCAAAGTGTATATAACATACGTATGGAACAGTCCCATAGACGGCTAATGTTTACCTGAGGCACTTCTGAAGAATCTGTGCAATGGCTGAAGAAAGACCCCAGGCGGTGGTCTTCTGGGATGTGGGGAATGGACCCCCAAGATCCTGCTGCAGGAACTCAATTGCCGCACACATTTCTGGGGAAGAAACTGGTGATCAGAGACAATGAGGGAGAATGCGGTACAGCGATAAAGGAGGGGTGAAAAGCCCCAACACATGGGCACACACACAAGAGATCAGATATGGACTATGAAATGGAGACATAACGTAAAAGAGACATCTCACATATAAGGATGAGGGCACAGGGCAGGACACTCGACATCTCACACCAGGCTAGTCACATATATAGATCAGGTATATGATGCAGGTGACTGAGGGCACCTCACACCAGGCTAGTCACATATATAGATCAGGTATATGATGCAGGTGACTGAGGGCACCTCACACCAGGCTAGTCACATATATAGATCAGGTATATGATGCAGGT
Organism: Bombina bombina; assembly: GCF_027579735.1. NCBI lineage: Eukaryota > Metazoa > Chordata > Amphibia > Anura > Bombinatoridae > Bombina > Bombina bombina. Next base: position 6,072,386 of record NC_069508.1, read on the forward strand.
GACTAGGGGCATCTCACACCAGGCTAGTCACATATATAGATCAGGTATATGATGCAGGTGACTAGGGGCACCTCACACAAGGCTAGTCACATATATAGATCAGGTATATGATGCATGTGACTAGGGGCACCTCACACAAGGCTAGTCACATATATAGATCAGGTATATGATGCATGTGACTAGGGGCACCTCACACCAGGCTAGTCACATATATAGATCAGGTATATGAGGCATGTGACTAGGGGCACCTCACACCAGGCTAGTCACATATATAGATCAGGTATATGAGGCATGTGACTGAGGGCATCTCACACCAGGCTAGTCACATATATAGATCAGGTATATGATGCATGTGACTAGGGGCACCTCACACAAGGCTAGTCACATATATAGATCAGGTATATGATGCAGGTGACTAGGGGCACCTCACACAAGGCTAGTCACATATATAGATCAGGTATATGATGCATGTGACTAGGGGCACCTCACACCAGGCTAGTCACATATATAGATCAGGTATATGAGGCATGTGACTAGGGGCACCTCACACCAGGCTAGTCACATATATAGATCAGGTATATGAGGCATGTGACTGAGGGCATCTCACACCAGGCTAGTCACATATATAGATCAGGTATATGATGCATGTGACTAGGGGCACCTCACACAAGGCTAGTCACATATATAGATCAGGTATATGATGCATGTGACTAGGGGCACCTCACACCAGGCTAGACACATATATAGATCAGGTATATGATGCAGGTGACTGAGGACATCTCACACTAGGCTAGTCACATATATAGATCAGGTATATGAGGCAGGTGACTAGGGGCACCTCACACAAGGCTAGTCACATATATAGATCAGGTATATGATGCATGTGACTAGGGGCACCTCACATATATAGATCAGGTATATGATGCATGTGACTAGGGGCACCTCACATATATAGATCAGGTATATGATGCATGTGACTAGGGGCATCTCACACCAGGCTAGTCACATATATAGATCAGGTATATGATGCATGTGACTAGGGGCACCTCACACCAGGCTAATCACATACATAGATCAGGTATATGAGGCATGTGACTAGGGGCACCTCACACAAAAGGCTAGTCACATATATAGATCAGGTATATGAGGCATGTGACTAGGGGCACCTCACATATATAGATCAAGTATATGATGCATGTGACTAGGGGCACCTCACATATATAGATCAGGTATATGATGCATGTGACTGAGGGCACCTCACGCCAGGCTAGTCACATATATAGATCAGGTATATGATGCATGTGACTATGGGCATCTCACACCAGGCTAGTCACATATATAGATCAGGTATATGATGCATGTGACTAGGGGCACCTCACACCAGGCTAGTCACATATATTGATCAGGTATATAATGCATGTGACTGAGGGCACCTCACACAAGGCTAGTCACATATATAGATCAGGTATATGATGCATGTGACTAGGGGCACCTCAGACAAGGCTAGTCACATATATAGATCAGGTATATGATGCATGTGACTGAGGACATCTCACACTAGGCTAGTCACATATATAGATCAGGTATATAATGCATGTGACTAGGGGCACGTCACATATATAGATCAGGTATATAATGCATGTGACTAGGGGCACCTCACACAAGGCTAGTCACATATATAGATCAGGCATATAATGCATGTGACTGAGGGCACCTCACACAAGGCTAGTCACATATATAGATCAGGTATATGATGCATGTGACTAGGGGCACCTCAGACAAGGCTAGTCACATATATAGATCAGGTATATGATGCATGTGACTGAGGACATCTCACACTAGGCTAGTCACATATATAGATCAGGTATATAATGCATGTGACTAGGGGCACGTCACATATATAGATCAGGTATATAATGCATGTGACTAGGGGCACCTCACACAAGGCTAGTCACATATATAGATCAGGCATATAATGCATGTGACTGAGGGCACCTCACACAAGGCTAGTCACATATATAGATCAGGTATATGATGCATGTGACTAGGGGCACCTCAGACAAGGCTAGTCACATATATAGATCAGGTATATGATGCATGTGACTGAGGACATCTCACACTAGGCTAGTCACATATATAGAAGTTTGGGTTTATATTTAAAGATACTACACTCGGACTACCCTTAAACTTAACCCAGTGTTTGTGATTAGACCTCCTGACTAACCAAAAAAGTTCATGAAAAAAAAAAGTGTGTTTAGGGTTAGCGCTAAATTAAAGCTTAAAGAGGGTGTAAAGATAGATATTCCGTAAGAGTTATATATATTTTTCTTATATAGTGATATTCATATAAACATTGTGTTTCATATAAAAAGTTTTAATAAAAATTAAAAATACAAATAAAGATGGATGCCGGCATCAATTCTATATGGAAAATTAGATACAATGTATACAAATGTAGCGTTATATTATAAAACAATGACAATATAACAAAATAATTAAAAGCAATTTGAACAGGTTTTATATATTAAACTTTAAAGAAAAAATAGCGATTATCACCGTGCATATAGGTGTTAGATATTTGTATTGATATTACCTTATATGCAGAGATTTGTGTATATTCGCTATTTCAATGGACCGGGACTCTCAGTATTTAGTCCTGTATTGATTATGTTTTTTGAAACAGTTTCTATTTGTCGGCAGTTCTCTCAAGGAAAAAGGTCAAAGTTCCAATTTTAATTTTCCCTGCCGTATGATGTCCGTGTCCTGATATTTTTCTTTATATCAACTCTGTGGTTTGTGATGGCTTTGTATGCGTATCATATACGCCGTATCGAATGTCAGCGTGACAGTGAAATCTCTGTGTTGTTGTGGGGAGATTTCTCCTTGTGGTTAATTGCCTCCAAGTGGTTCCGGAGCAAAGTTGAAGAGAAGTAGATTGTTTGTTGAGTCACCGCTGTCTTATTTCACAGCGGTTAAATTATAAGAAGGATAGTGATCAGATCATGGGTTAGGAATTATACTTATAGAACTGCACATGCTTATGTTTAGTTCAAAGTACCCAGCCTACTGCACTATATCCGACTTAAATGAAAGTATCCAAAAGTAGCAATCTTTCCAGTGAGCAAAGTTCTACGCGTTTCAGCCGCTTGGGCCTTTATCAAGATGCTCACCTGGGGGATTCACCTGGTTTAAAAATGTTCAGCTTCGTTCTGATTGGTGGTTATTTGATTGGTGCATATTGAATTGTTACATCGTATGAACTTTTAAAGTTTTTTCAGGGTACCTTTCGAATAGCTTATTAAGTTTCAAAAAATCATAATAATTAGTCCCATGTAAAAGAAACACATATGAATCACATTATGATATTTATTTACAGCTTTATCCCTATATCAGTTATTCCTATATTAATTAGCGCTATTGTGGATATTTAACCCTTAATCTCTGTAGTCGACCTGTGGTATTGTCTCTGAGATTCTACCAATATTGTTAGACATCTAAATATATGTGTATATATGGTGAGCCTAAAGAGATATATATATATAGAGGGTAATGTAAAATATGTGTATATTACAATATAAAAATAAAAATTGCAAGACATATGAGACAAGTTAAAAATTATATGATAAAAAAAATCAATAAATTATGCATACATACATCTGATTGTAATGACGTATGCATATAGTAATCCATTTAATTATATTAGCGATCAGGAGAGTATTAAATAATGTGTCAGGATGCTAATATAGCCATCCTTTTTTTAAAAATATGTTGTTCTGAATATATAAATTTTATAAGTATATAAAAATTTTTTTTTATATAAATGAGAAATTCAAGTACATAAAAAAATTTTTTTTAAGTGCATAGAAAATTATTTGCAAAATGTATAAAAACATATAAAAAATAAATAAAAATATATACTCCTCAATTTATATATGTATTATATTTGCCCATGTATAATCTCTAGGTTTAGTATAGTGACATATCGCAGAGGGATTATTATATGATGATGAGGTTTGGACTTTACTGTCTATTAAAAAAGGCCATTCAGATCCAGCTCTGAGTTTAATCCAGAGGGGTAGAGTGTTTTAAAATTAAAGATGTATTCAGCTTCTTTTTTACATAGTAATGTCGTGATGTTGCCTCCTCTAATTCCTAGATTAAGTTTTTTAACCCCCCCAATATTTAAAATCTTTAAGATTCCCTGAATGAATTTGTTTAAAGTGAGAATAGAGTTTAGTTTCTTCTGATCCGTGTTCAATTTTTAGGATATGTTCCCTTATTCGATCACGTAGTGTTCTACTGGTCTGTCCAAAATATAATAAATTACAAGAACATTTTATGCAATACACTATATTGTTATCTGCACATCTTAGAGTTTGTGTAATTTTAACACTGTATTTGTTATATGAAGAATTAATTTCTTTAATTTTTGTACTATATGTACATGCTTTGCATGTGTTGCACGGGAAATAGCCTCTTAATGCATTACCTTTAAGATCTCTATCTTTTATTATTTTTCTTTCCTTGAATTCACTAGGTGACAGTAAACTTTTAAGATTTTTTGCTTTTTTAAAAATTATATCTGGCTGGCCTTTCACTTTTTCACCTAATATTCTATCTTCTTTTATTAAGTGCCAGTGTTTTTGGAGGATTCTTTTTTTTTTTTTTTTCAAAAGAGCTTTATTCAAAGATATTCAAATGGTTACAAACTTTTCAAATTTTCCATGAGGTGTGCAAATACAGGTTCGCTGAAGCATTGTATTACAAATTGTGATATATGAATTAACATAAAGAACGTTCTTCCCTTGGCCCCTTAAAGCATAGTAAATTGCAAACTGCTCATAGGGCAGGTAAAGTTAAAGTCCTGGAGGATCAAAAAGCAGTTCTGAGTGCACTTGTATATTGAAAGTCCAAAGTCCATTAGTGCACTGTCTCTGGCACTCTACGGCCAGTCCTACTAAGCTATACAACTACAGATCTAAGTTGCTGGAGAATGGGAGAGAGAGAAAAGGGAAGGGGGGATGTACATGGGATCTGTTTGCTATGTGCAGTAGCGGGGATTTTATGATGCCATTCATTCTCCGTATTCCCGTTGTTTGGGATTGTGTGGGTCTTGCTTATTTGCGTTTCATGAGTGGTAGGTGAAGGTGGTGGGGAAAGGTGGGGGGGGAGGGAGAGGGTTGGGGAAGGGAAGTGTCATTGAGGGTTTCAGTAGTCTGTGCTATCAGCTGTATTGTCTTACGTTGTCTGTTGTCTGTGTGTTGCCCAGCGCTCCAGCATTATCTCGTGAGTGTCTACTGTGCCATGTTGAGTGTGGTGGTATCTTTCTAGTCGTAGCAGCGTGTCTACTTGTTCTTGCCATTCTTTAAAAGTCGGTGTGATTCTAGACTTCCAATGTTTTGGGATCAGTAATTTTGCTCCGTTCAGCATAAGTATTAGTAGAGCTCTGCTCGCTTTACAGGGTAATTTGGGCAGAGAAAGGTATAGTAATGTTTTTGGGGTGTTTTGTAGGGGTTTCCCCAGGACTAGTTCCATGTGGTTAAGAATTGCGACCCAGTATTCATCTAGCTTAGGGTAGTCCCACCATATGTGTGTAGGTGTGCCTTGTTCTCCGCAGTCTCTCCAGCATTTGCCAGAGGCCTGTTTGTAAATCTTCTGCAGCCTACTAGGTGTGAGGTACCACCTTGCCATGCATTTATAACTAGATTCTTGCACTCTCATAGATATTGAGGATGTTTTGGTCACTAGAAAGGCATTCTGCCAGTCCTCATAGCCTATCTCGGTCTGCCACTCTCTTTCCCATGCTTTTGTGTAAGAGGGGAGTGTCTGGGCTTCGTCTGTCAGTAAAAGTTTGTAGAGTAATGAGATTGCATGTGCAGTTGGTGTGTCTTTCAGGCATAAGGTCTCAAATGTGGTAGGTGGTCTAGTAAGGCATGATCTGTGTTTGTGTGTCATGAGATAATGATTTAGCCGCGTATGTGAGTACCAGCTCATCGTCAGGTTAGATAGTTCTTCAGAGATAACCGCGTGAGTCTTGAGCTTATGTCCATCAGTCAGTGTCATGATGGTGTAGTCTTTAAAGGGTGTGTCGGGGGTGGTTCTATTGTCTGGGTAGTTCCATGGCAGCTCTGCATTGTGATAGATGGGAGTCAGCGGAGAGTGTTTAGTCGTGATGTGTGTCGTGGTACATACTATCTTGTCCCATACTGAGTAGAAGTCCATCAACAAGGGGTATTTTGTTATGGCTGTATGTCTATCCTTCTCCAGAGTCCAGGCACCTAGTCCCGCGTTGTTTGTGTCCAAGATGTCACAGTCTAGTCGTACCCATTCTTTGTTGGGGTCATTGGAGCACCAATCTAACAGTCTGCCTAGCGTGATTGCCTGTTTGTACGTTTGTATGTTTGGGACTCCCAGTCCCCCTCTGTCCCTAGGTAGATACAAAGTTCTCCTGGCTACTCTGGGTCTGACCCCCCCCCCAGATGTATTGCTCTATTAAGTTTTGCAATTTTAGTAGGTAGTTCCCCGGGAGGGGAATTGGTGTTGTCTGGAGTATGTAAAGCAGTCTGGGTAGCACATTCATCTTAATGACATTTATTCGTCCAAGCCAAGAGATAGACTTGTTCTTCCATCTGGACAAGTCCGCTATCAGCGTGGTTTCTAGGTTTTTGTAGTTTTCTTGAAAGATAGTCTGAACATCCGGGGAGATGTTTTTGGAGGATTCTTTTAATTTCCATATGTTGGGTACTATATTCTGTTATGAATGGAATGAATAAGTTGTCTGTATTAAAGTCCTGGTTTTTCTTTTTATTTTTTGATTTTAGTAATGTATTTCTATCTAATTGTTTTACTTTTAGTTTAGTTTTCTCTATTGTTTTTGCATTGTATCCTTTTTCTATGAACTTTTTAGTTAATATTTGTGACTGGGTTTCGTAATTATCTATATCTGAGCAATTTTTTTTGATTCTCATGAACTGACCTTTAGGGATATTTGATTTCCATGAATTTAGATGACAACTTTCATGATGTATATAATTGTTAGCATCTGTGCTTTTAAAATATGTTTGAGTATGAATTTTATTAGATATAATGTTCAGTTCAATATCTAAGAAATTTATTTTTTGATTACTATATTCATGAGAAAATTTAATACCCATATCATTTGAATTGATATCCTCTATAAATGATTCTAAAAGTTCTGTGTCTCCTCGCCATATGATAAATATGTCATCTATATACCTGCAATAGTGCACAAGGTTCGCCCCCCCATGGGCTATTGTATATATTTAATTCTTCAAATAGTCCCATAAATAGATTGGCGTAACTGGGGGCGAACCTTGTGCCCATTTCAGTTCCTTTTATTTGTAGGAAGATATCATTTTTGAAAAGAAAACTGTTATTATGAAGAATGAAATTAATACAATCAAGGATAAATTTATTTTGTAGGATGGGGAGTTCTTTGTCTCTGTCTAGGTATGTTTGTATAGCTTCTAACCCTATATCATGAGATATATTGGTGTAAAGCGAACTCACGTCGCATGTTACAAGGGTGAAATTTTCCTGCCATTCTATATTTTCAATTTGATTTAAGAACTGTGTGGAATCTCGTAAGTATGCTGGTAATTTGCTGACATATGTCTGTAAGAAAAAGTCTATGTATTGAGAAAGATTTGATGTGAGTGACTCTATTCCTGAGATGATGGGACGTCCTGGGGGTTTTTGTAAATGTTTGTGAATCTTTGGTAAAAAGTAAAATGTTGGTGTCTTTGGATGTGTGATGGTTATGAATTCTAATTCTGAATTATTTAGTATTCCTTTTTCGTTAGCCTCTTTTAATAGACTTTCTAGTTTTATTTTTTGGTGTTTAAGTGGATTCTGTTTATGTTGTGTGTAGGTAGTGGTATCTTTTAACAATCTATATGATTCGCTGATGTAGTAGTCTGTATCCATTATGACAATACCGCCACCCTTGTCGGCGGGCTTTATTGTTATGTCTTTATTATTTTGTAATTCTTTGAGTGTATTTAATTCTTTGTTTGTTAAGTTTTTTTTAAAAGGACGAGTTTGATCTAAAAGATCTAAATCTTTTTTTATGTTTTCTTCAAATAATTTTATATGTTCGCTTTTCTCTTGAATAGGAAAAAAACTTGATTTAGCCTTCATATTTGTGTGGATATATTGACTATTGGTATATGTAGTTTTATCCTGTATAGGATTTTTTAGAAAATATCTTTTTAATGTTAGCTTGCGGATATATTGGTTAATGTTGATCAAAGTTTCGAATTTGTTAAGCTTGCACGAAGGTGCAAACGTTAACCCTTTATTGAGTACTTTAGCCTGTGTATCGTTAATATTACATTTACTGAGATTAAATATTCCTGAAGGTTTGGTGTCTATTTTTACCTCCTTTGTGTTTTGTTGTCTGGTTCCTCTCCCTCTTCTGCCTCTAACCTTCTTTTTCCCCACTGATTTCTTTGGGGTTTTCCTATTTCCATAAAATCTCTGGATGTCCCTGCCTGAGCAGGGGACTGCTCTAAAAAATGTGGATTCTGGATGGAGTTCTCCTTGTTTGGAAAGGTGGGTGGTCTATTATCTGAAAAAGTCCTATTTCTATTTGAACGTGGTGTGTCTTGTAAAGGGTAAAATCTGGATTAAACTCAGAGCTGGATCTGAATGGCCTTTTTTAATAGACAGTCAAGTCCAAACCTCATCATCATATAATAATCCCTCTGCGATATGTCACTATACTAAACCTAGAGATTATACATGGGCAAATATAATACATATATAAATTGAGGAGTATATATTTTTATTTATTTTTTATATGTTTTTATACATTTTGCAAATAATTTTCTATGCACTTTAAAAAAAATTTTTTTATGTACTTGAATTTCTCATTTATATAAAAAAATTTTTTTATATACTTATAAAATTTATATATTCAGAACAACATATTTTTTAAAAAAGGATGGCTATATTAGCATCCTGACACATTATTTAATACTCTCCTGATCGCTAATATAATTAAATGGATTACTATATGCATACGTCATTACAATCAGATGTATGTATGCATAATTTATTGATTTTTTATCATATAATTTTTAACTTGTCTCATATGTCTTGCAATTTTTATTTTTATATTGTAATATACACATATTTTACATTACCCTCTATATATATATATATATCTCTTTAGGCTCACCATATATACACATATATTTAGATGTCTAACAATATTGGTAGAATCTCAGAGACAATACCACAGGTCGACTACAGAGATTAAGGGTTAAATATCCACAATAGCGCTAATTAATATAGGAATAACTGATATAGGGATAAAGCTGTAAATAAATATCATAATGTGATTCATATGTGTTTCTTTTACATGGGACTAATTATTATGATTTTTTGAAACTTAATAAGCTATTCGAAAGGTACCCTGAAAAAACTTTAAAAGTTCATACGATGTAACAATTCAATATGCACCAATCAAATAACCACCAATCAGAACAAAGCTGAACATTTTTAAACCAGGTGAATCCCCCAGGTGAGCATCTTGATAAAGGCCCAAGCGGCTGAAACGCGTAGAACTTTGCTCACTGGAAAGATTGCTACTTTTGGATACTTTCATTTAAGTCGGATATAGTGCAGTAGGCTGGGTACTTTGAACTAAACATAAGCATGTGCAGTTCTATAAGTATAATTCCTAACCCATGATCTGATCACTATCCTTCTTATAATTTAACCGCTGTGAAATAAGACAGCGGTGACTCAACAAACAATCTACTTCTCTTCAACTTTGCTCCGGAACCACTTGGAGGCAATTAACCACAAGGAGAAATCTCCCCACAACAACACAGAGATTTCACTGTCACGCTGACATTCGATACGGCGTATATGATACGCATACAAAGCCATCACAAACCACAGAGTTGATATAAAGAAAAATATCAGGACACGGACATCATACGGCAGGGAAAATTAAAATTGGAACTTTGACCTTTTTCCTTGAGAGAACTGCCGACAAATAGAAACTGTTTCAAAAAACATAATCAATACAGGACTAAATACTGAGAGTCCCGGTCCATTGAAATAGCGAATATACACAAATCTCTGCATATAAGGTAATATCAATACAAATATCTAACACCTATATGCACGGTGATAATCGCTATTTTTTCTTTAAAGTTTAATATATAAAACCTGTTCAAATTGCTTTTAATTATTTTGTTATATTGTCATTGTTTTATAATATAACGCTACATTTGTATACATTGTATCTAATTTTCCATATAGAATTGATGCCGGCATCCATCTTTATTTGTATTTTTAATTTTTATTAAAACTTTTTATATGAAACACAATGTTTATATGAATATCACTATATAAGAAAAATATATATAACTCTTACGGAATATCTATCTTTACACCCTCTTTAAGCTTTAATTTAGCGCTAACCCTAAACACACTTTTAGTCACATATATAGATCAGGTATATGATGCATGTGACTAGGGGCACCTCACACAAGGCTAGTCACATATATAGATCAGGTATATGATGCATGTGACTAGGGGCACCTCACACCAGGTGAGTCACATATATAGATCAGGTATATAATGCATGTGACTAGGGGCACCTCACACAAGGCTAGTCACATATATAGATCAGGCATATAATGCATGTGACTGAGGGCACCTCACACAAGGCTAGTCACATATATAGATCAGGTATATGATGCATGTGACTAGGGGCACCTCACACCAGGTGAGTCACATATATAGATCAGGTATATAATGCATGTGACTAGGGGCACCTCACGCAAGGCTAGTCACATATATAGATCAGGCATATAATGCATGTGACTGAGGGCACCTCACGCAAGGCTAGTCACATATATAGATCAGGTATATAATGCATGTGACTGAGGGCACCTCACGCAAGGCTAGTCACATATATAGATCAGGTATATAATGCATGTGACTGAGGGCACCTCACACAAGGCTAGTCACATATATAGATCAGGTATATAATGCATGTGACTGAGGACATCTCACACTAGGCTAGTCACATATATAGATCAGGTATATGATGCATGTGACTAGGGGCACCTCACACCAGGCTAGTCACATATATAGATCAGGTATATGAGGCATGTGACTGAGGACATCTCACACTAGGCTAGTCACATATATAGATCAGGCATATAATGCATGTGACTAGGGGCACCTCAAACAAGGCTAGTCACATATATAGATCAGGTATATGATGCATGTGACTAGGGGCACCTCACACAAGGCTAGTCACATATATAGATCAGGTATATGATGCAGGTGACTAGGGGCACCTCACACAAGGCTAGTCACATATATAGATCAGGCATTTAATGCATGTGACTGAGGACATCTCACACTAGGCTAGTCACATATATAGATCAGGTATATGATGCATGTGACTAGGGGCACCTCAAACAAGGCTAGTCACATATATAGATCAGGTATATGATGCAGGTGACTAGGGGCACCTCACACAAGGCTAGTCACATATATAGATCAGGTATATGAGGCATGTGACTAGGGGCACCTCAAACAAGGCTAGTCACATATATAGATCAGGTATATGATGCATGTGACTAGGGGCACCTCAAACAAGGCTAGTCACATATATAGATCAGGTATATGAGGCATGTGACTAGGGGCACCTCAAACAAGGCTAGTCACATATATAGATCAGGTATATGATGCAGGTGACTAGGGGCACCTCACACAAGGCTAGTCACATATATAGATCAGGTATATGAGGCATGTGACTAGGGGCACCTCAAACAAGGCTAGTCACATATATAGATCAGGTATATGATGCATGTGACTAGGGGCACCTCACACCAGGCTAGTCACATATATAGATCAGGTATATAATGCATGTGACTAGGGGCACCTCACACCAGGCTAGTCACATATATAGATCAGGTATATGATGCAGGTGACTAGGGGCACCTCACACCAGGCTAGTCACATATATAGATCAGGCATTTAATGCATGTGACTGAGGGCACCAGCTGGCAGTACTGCCCCCGGTATATGGCGGTAGGTGACTATATCGGGTAAGGCCACCTGTCAAATGACACATAGTATATATGTAAAGTAAACCACGTCCTCCACTTACCGTGCGACCCAGAGTCCGACTCCAGCACCGCACAAACCGCACCGCCGCCATCTTATTTAGAAGTACAGAACATCCAATCAACTAAGGAGGTGTGGAACAGTCACCCAATCAGCAGCAGAGCTCGACACTGTTCATCCAATCAGTATTGGGGGCGGAGCAAACCGGGCCAATCAACAGCAGAGGAGGGCTTCAAGGGTAAGTAAAGTGACAGGAGGAATCAAGGACTCATTTAAAGGTAAAATGTGTGATGCTGCCGACCAATCAGCGTCAGGGGCGGGGTTAGTGGCACATAATCATCTGGAAACGAAATAGACGAGGTTACAAATGCAGAAGGCGGGGCTAAATACGCTGGTAACCAGGGGACGGGGCTATACAAACCGGTAACCAGGGGCGGGGCTGTACGAACCAATAACGAGAGGGCGGGGAGTGATGTACAGGTGAGTGGCATACACGGTACCACGTGTGCCCTCCCCGGTGCCAGTACCAGGGCGCTTACTATTCACGCACTTCCTGCTGGCGGCAGCTGCTGTATAAACCCACCGGCACACGTGACACTGTGTGAGGTACCGAGAAAGACGGGACAGGAAGAGGCGGAGCTTGAGTATCAGTAATACGGTATAGAGCGGCTGCAAATTGTTACATTGTTTTATATTGTATCATATTGAGGTATTAGATTTTATTATATACACCCTAGTAATATCTAATTATCTATATACAGTGAGACAAATATCTATATACAGTGAGATAAATATCTATACACAGTGAGATAAATATCTATACACAGTGAGATAAATATCTATATACACAGTGAGACAAATATCTATATACAGTGAGATAAATATCTATATACAGTGAGATAAATATCTATATACAGTGAGACAAATATCTATATACACAGTGAGATAAATATCTATATATACAGTGAGATAAATATCTATATACAGTGAGATAAATATCTATATACACAGTGAGATAAATATCTATATATACAGTGAGATAAATATCTATATATACAGTGAGATAAATATCTATATACAGTGAGATAAATATCTATATACACAGTGAGATAAATATCTATATATACAGTGAGATAAATATCTATATACAGTGAGATAAATATCTATATACAGTGAGATAAATATCTATATACACAGTGAGATAAATATCTATATACAGTGAGATAAATATCTATATACACAGTGAGATAAATATCTATATATACAGTGAGATAAATATCTATACACAGTGAGATAAATATCTATATATACAGTGAGATAAATATCTATATACAGTGAGATAAATATCTATATATACAGTGAGACAAATATCTATATATACAGTGAGATAAATATCTATATACAGTGAGATAAATATCTATACACAGTGAGACAAATATCTATATACAGTGAGATAAATATCTATATACAGTGAGATAAATATCTATACACAGTGAGATAAATATCTATATATACAGTGAGATAAATATCTATATACAGTGAGACAAATATCTATATACAGTGAGATAAATATCTATATACAGTGAGATAAATATCTATATATACAGTGAGATAAATATCTATATATACAGTGAGATAAATATCTATATATACAGTGAGATAAATATCTATATATACAGTGAGATAAATATCTATATACAGTGAGATAAATATCTATATACAGTGAGATAAATATCTATATATACAGTGAGACAAATATCTATATACAGTGAGATAAATATCTATACACAGTGAGATAAATATCTATATATACAGTGAGACAAATATCTATATACAGTGAGATAAATATCTATACACAGTGAGATAAATATCTATACATACAGTGAGATAAATATCTATATACAGTGAGATAAATATCTATATATACAGTGAGATAAATATCTATATACAGTGAGATAAATATCTATACACAGTGAGACAAATATCTATATACAGTGAGATAAATATCTATATACAGTGAGATAAATATCTATACACAGTGAGATAAATATCTATATATACAGTGAGATAAATATCTATATACAGTGAGACAAATATCTATATACAGTGAGATAAATATCTATATACAGTGAGATAAATATCTATATATACAGTGAGATAAATATCTATATATACAGTGAGATAAATATCTATATATACAGTGAGATAAATATCTATATATACAGTGAGATAAATATCTATATACAGTGAGATAAATATCTATATACAGTGAGATAAATATCTATATATACAGTGAGACAAATATCTATATACAGTGAGATAAATATCTATACACAGTGAGATAAATATCTATATATACAGTGAGATAAATATCTATATACAGTGAGACAAATATCTATATACAGTGAGATAAATATCTATACACAGTGAGATAAATATCTATACACAGTGAGATAAATATCTATATATACAGTGAGATAAATATCTATACACAGTGAGATAAATATCTATACACAGTGAGATAAATATCTATACACAGTGAGATAAATATCTATATACAGTGAGATAAATATCTATACACAGTGAGATAAATATCTATATACAGTGAGACAAATATCTATATACAGTGAGATAAATATCTATACACAGTGAGATAAATATCTATACACAGTGAGACAAATATCTATATACAGTGAGACAAATATCTATATACAGTGAGATAAATATCTATACACAGTGAGATAAATATCTATATATACAGTGAGATAAATATCTATATATACAGTGAGATAAATATCTATACACAGTGAGATAAATATCTATACACAGTGAGATAAATATCTATATATACAGTGAGATAAATATCTATATACAGTGAGATAAATATCTATACACAGTGAGATAAATATCTATATACAGTGAGACAAATATCTATATACAGTGAGATAAATATCTATACACAGTGAGATAAATATCTATACACAGTGAGACAAATATCTATATACAGTGAGACAAATATCTATATACAGTGAGATAAATATCTATACACAGTGAGATAAATATCTATATATACAGTGAGATAAATATCTATATATACAGTGAGATAAATTTCTATATACAGTGAGATAAATATCTATACACAGTGAGATAAATATCTATATATAGTGAGATAAATATCTATATACAGTGAGATAAATATCTATATATACAGTGAGATAAATATCTATACACAGTGAGATAAATATCTATACACAGTGAGATAAATATCTATACACAGTGAGATAAATATCTATACATACAGTGAGATAAATATCTATATATACAGTGAGATAAATATCTATATACACAGTGAGATAAATATCTATACACAGTGAGATAAATATCTATACATACAGTGAGATAAATATCTATATATACAGTGAGATAAATATCTATATATACAGTGAGATAAATATCTATATATACAGTGAGATAAATATCTATATATACAGTGAGATAAATATCTATACACAGTGAGATAAATATCTATACACAGTGAGATAAATATCTATATATAGTGAGATAAATATCTATATATACAGTGAGATAAATATCTATACACAGTGAGATAAATATCTATACACAGTGAGATAAATATCTATATATAGTGAGATAAATATCTATATATACAGTGAGACAAATATCTATACACAGTGAGATAAATATCTATACACAGTGAGATAAATATCTATATATACAGTGAGATAAATATCTATATACACAGTGAGATAAATATCTATACACAGTGAGATAAATATCTATACACAGTGAGATAAATATCTATACATACAGTGAGATAAATATCTATATATACAGTGAGATAAATATCTATATATACAGTGAGATAAATATCTATATACAGTGAGATAAATATCTATATATACAGTGAGATAAATATCTATACACAGTGAGATAAATATCTATATACAGTGAGATAAATATCTATATATACAGTGAGATAAATATCTATATACAGTGAGATAAATATCTATACACAGTGAGATAAATATCTATACACAGTGAGATAAATATCTATATATAGTGAGATAAATATCTATATATACAGTGAGATAAATATCTATATACACAGTGAGATAAATATCTATATACACAGTGAGATAAATATCTATATATACAGTGAGATAAATATCTATACATACAGTGAGATAAATATCTATATATACAGTGAGATAAATATCTATATATACAGTGAGATAAATATCTATATACAGTGAGATAAATATCTATATACAGTGAGATAAATATCTATATATACAGTGAGATAAATATCTATATACAGTGAGATAAATATCTATACACAGTGAGATAAATATCTATATACAGTGAGATAAATATCTATATACAGTGAGATAAATATCTATATATACAGTGAGATAAATATCTATATATACAGTGAGATAAATATCTATATATACAGTGAGATAAATATCTATATACAGTGAGATAAATATCTATATACAGTGAGATAAATATCTATATATACAGTGAGATAAATATCTATATACAGTGAGGATAAATATCTATATACAGTGAGATAAATATCTATAGATCAGTGAGATAAATATCTATATATACAGTGAGATAAATATCCTATACTATCAGTGAGATAAATATCTATTACACAGTGAGATAAATATCTATATACAGTGAGATAAATATCTATATATACCAGTGAGATTAAATATCTATATACAGTGAGATAAATATCGTATATACTGACAGTGAGATAAATATCTATATATACAGTGAGATAAATATCTATATACAGTGAGATAAATATCTATATACAGTGAGATAAATATCTATATACAGTGAGATAAATATCTATATATAGTGAGATAAATATCTATATATACAGTGAGATAAATATCTATATACACAGTGAGATAAATATCTATATACAGTGAGATAAATATCTATATATACAGTGAGATAAATATCTATATACAGTGAGATAAATATCTATATATACAGTGAGATAAATATCTATATACAGTGAGACAAATATCTATATACAGTGAGATAAATATCTATATACAGTGAGATAAATATCTATATATACAGTGAGATAAATATCTATACACAGTGAGATAAATATCTATATACAGTGAGACAAATATCTATATACAGTGAGATAAATATCTATATATAGTGAGATAAATATCTATATACAGTGAGATAAATATCTATATATACAGTGAGATAAATATCTATATACAGTGAGATAAATATCTATACACAGTGAGATAAATATCTATATACAGTGAGATAAAATATCTATAATACAGTGAGATAAATATCTATATACAGTGAGCATAAATATCTATATACAGTGAGATAAATATCTATATATCAGTGAGATAAATATCTATATACAGTGAGATAAATATCTATATATACAGTGAGATAAATATCTATTAACAGTGAGATAATATATCTATATACAGTGAGATAAATATCTATACACAGTGAGATAAATATCTATATATACAGTGAGATAAATATCTATACACAGTGAGATAAATATCTAATACATACAGTGAGATAATATCTATATACAGTGAGATAAATATCTATATATACAGTGAGATAAATATCTATACACAGTGAGATAAATATCTATAAACAGTGAGATAAATATCTATACTATAGTGAGATAAAATATCTATATATACAGTGAGATAAATATCTATATATACAGTGAGATAAATATCTATATACAGTGAGATAAATATCTATATATACAGTGAGATAAATATCTATATACACGTGAGATAAATATCTATATACAGTGAGATAAATATCTATATACAGTGAGATAAATATCTATATACAGTGAGATAAATATCTATATATACAGTGAGATAAATATCTATATATACAGTGAGATAAATATCTATATACAGTGAGATAAATATCTATATATACAGTGAGATAAATATCTATACACAGTGAGATAAATATCTATATATACAGTGAGATAAATATCTATATACAGTGAGATAAATATCTATATATACAGTGAGATAAATATCTATATATACAGTGAGATAAATATCTATAATACAGTGAGATAAATATCTATATATACAGTGAGATAAATATCTATATACAGTGAGATAAATATCTAATATACAGTGAGATAAATATCTATATACAGTGAGATAAATATCTATATACAGTGAGATAAATATCTATAATACAGTGAGATAAATATCTATATATACAGTGAGATAAATATCTATATACAGTGAGATAAATATCTAATACAGTGAGATAAATATCTATATATACAGTGAGATAAATATCTATATACAGTGAGATAAATATCTATACACAGTGAGATAAAAACTATATACAGTGAGATAAATATCTATATACAGTGAGATAAATATCTATCAGTGAGATAAATATCTAATATACAGTGAGATAAATATCTATATACAGTGAGATAAATATCTATACACAGTGATAAATATCTATACACAGTGAGATAAATATCTATATACAGTGAGATAAATATCTATATACAGTGAGATAAATATCTATATACACAGTGAGATAAATATCTATATATACAGTGAGATAAATCTATACATACAGTGAGATAAATATCTATATATACAGTGAGATAAATATCTATATATACAGTGAGATAAATATCTATATACAGTGAGATAAATATCTATATAACAGTGAGATAAATATCTATATATACAGTGAGATAAAATATCTATATGACAGGTGAGATAAATATCTATACACAGTGAGATAAATATATCTATACACAGTAGATAAATACTATATATAGTGAGATAAATATCTATATATACAGTGAGATAAATATCTATATACACAGAGAGATAAATATCTATATACAGTGAGATAAATATCTATATATACAGTGAGATAAATATCTATATACAGTGAGATAAATATCTATAAATACAGTGAGATAAAATTTCTATATACAGTGAGACAAATATCTATTTTACAGTGAGATAAATATCTATATTATAGTGAGATAAATATCTATATACTAGTGAGATAAATATCTATACACAGTGAGATAAATATCTATACAGTGAGACAAAATATCTATATACAGCGTGAGATAAATTTCTTATATATAGTGAGATAATATCTATAATACAGTGAGATAAATATCTATTATACAGTGAGATAAATATCTATATACAGTGAGATAAATATCTATACACAGTGAGATAAATATCTATATACAGTGAGATAAATATCTATATATACAGTGAGATAAATATCTATATACAGTGAGATAAATATCTATATACAGTGAGATAAATATCTATATACAGTGAGATAAATATCTATATATACAGTGAGATAAATATCTATATATACAGTGAGATAAATATCTATATATACAGTGAGATAAATATCTATATATACAGTGAGATAAATATCTATACACAGTGAGATAAATATCTATATATACAGTGAGATAAATATCTATACACAGTGAGATAAATATCTATACATACAGTGAGATAAATATCTATATACAGTGAGATAAATATCTATATATACAGTGAGATAAATATCTATATACAGTGAGATAAATATCTATATACAGTGAGATAAATATCTATATACAGTGAGATAAATATCTATATATACAGTGAGATAAATATCTATATACAGTGAGATAAATATCTATATACAGTGAGATAAATATCTATATACAGTGAGATAAATATCTATATATACAGTGAGATAAATATCTATATATAGTGAGATAAATATCTATATATAGTGAGATAAATATCTATATACAGTGAGATAAATATCTATACACAGTGAGATAAATATCTATACACAGTGAGATAAATATCTATACACAGTGAGATAAATATCTATATATACAGTGAGATAAATATCTATACACAGTGAGATAAATATCTATACATACAGTGAGATAAATATCTATACATACAGTGAGATAAATATCTATATACAGTGAGATAAATATCTATATATACAGTGAGATAAATATCTATATATACAGTGAGACAAATATCTATATACAGTGAGATAAATATCTATATACAGTGAGATAAATATCTATATATACAGTGAGATAAATATCTATATACAGTGAGATAAATATCTATACACAGTGAGATAAATATCTATACACAGTGAGACAAATATCTATATACAGTGAGACAAATATCTATATACAGTGAGATAAATATCTATATATACAGTGAGATAAATATCTATATATACAGTGAGATAAATATCTATACATACAGTGAGATAAATATCTATACACAGTGAGATAAATATCTATATACAGTGAGATAAATATCTTATATACAGTGAGATAAATATCTATATATACAGTGAGATAAATATCTATATATACAGTGAGATAAATATCTATACAGGAGATAAATATCTATACACAGTGAGATAAATTTCTATATACAGTGAGATAAATATCTATACACAGTGAGATAAATATCTATACATACAGTGAGATAAATATCTATATAAGTGAGATAAATATCTATATATACATTGAGATAAATATCTATATATACAGTGAGATAAATATCATATATAACAGTGAGATAAATATCTATATATACAGTTGAGATAAATATCTATATATACAGTGAGATAAATATCTATATACATGAAGATAAAATATCTATATACAGTGAGATAAATATCTTATACAGTGAGATAAATATCTATATATACAGTGAGATAATATCTATATATAGTGAGATAAATATTATATAAAGTGAGATAAATATCTATATACAGTGAGATAAATATCTATACACAGTGAGATAAATATCTGATACACAGTGAGATAAATATCTATTACACAGTGAGATAAATATCTATATTACAGTGAGATAATATCTATACACAGTGAGATAAATATCTATACATACAGTGAGATAAATATCTATACATTCAGTGAGATAAATATCTATATACAGTGAGATAAATATCTATATATACAGTGAGATAAATATCTATATATACAGTGAGACAAATATCTATATACAGTGAGATAAATATCTATATACAGTGAGATAAATATCTATATATACAGTGAGATAAATATCTATATATACAGTGAGATAAATATCTATACACAGTGAGATAAATATCTATACACAGTGAGACAAATATCTATATACAGTGAGACAAATATCTATATACAGTGAGATAAATATCTATATATACAGTGAGATAAATATCTATATATACAGTGAGATAAATATCTATACATACAGTGAGATAAATATCTATACACAGTGAGATAAATATCTATACATACAGTGAGATAAATATCTATATACAGTGAGATAAATATCTATATATACAGTGAGATAAATATCTATATATACAGTGAGATAAATATCTATACACAGTGAGATAAATATCTATATATACAGTGAGATAAATATCTATACACAGTGAGATAAATATCTATACATACAGTGAGATAAATATCTATACATACAGTGAGATAAATATCTATATATACAGTGAGATAAATATCTATATATACAGTGAGACAAATATCTATATACAGTGAGATAAATATCTATATATACAGTGAGACAAATATCTATATACAGTGAGACAAATATCTATATACAGTGAGACAAATATCTATATACAGTGAGACAAATATCTATATACAGTGAGACAAATATCTATATACAGTGAGACAAATATCTATATACAGTGAGACAAATATCTATATATACAGTGAGATAAATATCTATATACAGTGAGACAAATATCTATATATAGTGAGATAAATATCTATATACAGTGAGATAAATATCTATATATACAGTGAGACAAATATCTATATACAGTGAGACAAATATCTATATACAGTGAGATAAATATCTATATATACAGTGAGATAAATATCTATATACAGTGAGATAAATATCTATATATACAGTGAGATAAATATCTATATATACAGTGAGATAAATATCTATATACAGTGAGACAAATATCTATATATAGTGAGATAAATATCTATATACAGTGAGATAAATATCTATATATACAGTGAGATAAATATCTATATACAGTGAGATAAATATCTATATACAGTGAGATAAATATCTATATATACAGTGAGATAAATATCTATATACAGTGAGATAAATATCTATATACAGTGAGATAAATATCTATATACAGTGAGATAAATATCTATATACAGTGAGATAAATATCTATATATACAGTGAGATAAATATCTATACACAGTGAGATAAATATCTATATATACAGTGAGATAAATATCTATATACAGTGAGATAAATATCTATACACAGTGAGATAAATATCTATATATACAGTGAGATAAATATCTATATATACAGTGAGATAAATATCTATACACAGTGAGATAAATATCTATATATACAGTGAGATAAATATCTATATATACAGTGAGATAAATATCTATACACAGTGAGATAAATATCTATATACACAGTGAGATAAATATCTATATACAGTGAGATAAATATCTATACACAGTGAGATAAATATCTATATACAGTGAGATAAATATCTATATACACAGTGAGATAAATATCTATATATACAGTGAGATAAATTTCTATATACAGTGAGATAAATATCTATATACAGGAGATAAATATCTATACACAGTGAGATAAATTTCTATATACAGTGAGATAAATATCTATATACACAGTGAGATAAATATCTATATATACAGTGAGATAAATTTCTATATACAGTGAGATAAATATCTATATACACAGTGAGATAAATATCTATATATACAGTGAGATAAATATCTATATATACAGTGAGATAAATATCTATATACACAGTGAGATAAATTTCTATATACAGTGAGATAAATATCTATATACACAGTGAGATAAATATCTATATATACAGTGAGATAAATATCTATATACAGGAGATAAATATCTATATACAGGAGATAAATATCTATACACAGTGAGATAAATTTCTATATACAGTGAGATAAATTTCTATATACAGTGAGATAAATATCTATATATACAGTGAGATAAATATCTATATACACAGTGAGATAAATATCTATATACAGTGAGATAAATATCTATATATACAGTGAGATAAATATCTATATACACAGTGAGATAAATATCTATATATACAGTGAGATAAATATCTATACACAGTGAGACAAATATCTCTACACAGTGAGATAAATATCTATACACAGTGAGATAAATATCTATACACAGGAGATAAATATCTATATACAGTGAGATAAATATCTATATACAGTGAGATAAATATCTATATATACACTGAGATAAATATCTATACACAGTGAGATAAATATCTATACACAGTGAGATAAATATCTATACACAGTGAGACAAATATCTATATACAGTGAGATAAATATCTATATACAGTGAGATAAATATCTATACACAGTGAGATAAATATCTATACACAGTGAGATAAATATCTATATATACAGTGAGATAAATATCTATATATACAGTGAGATAAATATCTATATATACAGTGAGATAAATATCTATATACAGTGAGATAAATATCTATATACAGTGATATAAATGTCTATATATACAGTGAGATAAATATCTATATATACAGTGAGATAAATATCTATATATACAGTGAGATAAATATCTATATATACAGTGCACGGCCATTGTGCTTTCACTTGCATACCTGAGTATTTACACATTCTGTTTGTTTACAGCTGACGGTTGCTTGTGATCCTCAGTATGGCAGAGGAGGGGAACACAATGGAAGTAGATGGAGGCATCATGGAGGGGGTAAGTGCCCTGGCGCTGTCTTGTGTGTGAGGGGTACAGATTGCCCTGTGCTTATTTACAATCATGTCGTGGTGAGTCGGGGGGCTCCAGAGTGCTGTGTGAGTGGGGGGGGTCTGGCTATAGAGTGCTGTGTGAGTGGGGGGGGGGGTCTGGCTATAGAGTGCTGTGTGGGGGGGTGGCTTGCCGCAGAGTGCTGTGTGAGTTTGAGGCGGGGTCTGGCTATAGAGTGCTTTGTGGGGGGGGGGGGGGGGGCTTGCCACTGAGTGCTGTTTGGGGGGGGGGTCTGGCCGCAGAGTGCTGTGTGAGTGGGGGGGCGGGCTGGCCGCAGAGTGCTGTGTGAGTGGGGGGGCGGGCTGGCTATAGAGTGCTGTGTGAGTGGGGGGGCGGGCTGGCTATAGAGTGCTGTGTGAGTGGGGGGGCGGGCTGGCTATAGAGTGCTGTGTGAGTGAGGGGGGGGCTGGCCGCAGAGTGCTGTGGGGGGGGGGGCTGGCCGCAGAGTGCTGTGGGGGGGGGGCTGGCCGCAGAGTGCTGTGTGAGGTGGGGGGGCTGGCCGCAGAGTGCTGTGTGAGGTGGGGGGGCTGGCTATAGAGTGCTGTGTGAGTGGGGGGGCGGGCTGGCTATAGAGTGCTGTGTGAGTGAGGGGGGGGCTGGCTATAGAGTGCTGGGGGAGGGGGGGCTTGCAGCAGAGTGCTGTGGGGGGGGGGCTGGCCGCAGAGTGCTGTGTGAGGGGGGGGGCTGGCCGCAGAGTGCTGTGTGAGGTGGGGGGGCTGGCCGCAGAGTGCTGTGTGAGGTGGGGGGGGGGCTGGCTATAGAGTGCTGTGTGAGTGGGGGGGGGGGCTGGCTATAGAGTGCTGGGGGAGGGGGGGCTTGCAGCAGAGTGCTGTGGGGGGGGGGGCTGGCCGCAGAGTGCTGTGTGAGTGGGGGGGAGCTGGCTGCAGAGTGCTGTGGGGGGCTGGCCGCAGAGTGCTGTGTGAGTAAGGGGGGGGCGGCTGGCTGCAGAGTGCTGTTGGAGTGGGTGGCTGGCTATAGAGTGCAGTGTGAGGGGGGGCTGGCTATAGAGTGCTGTGTGAGTAAGGGGGGGGGGGCGGCTGGCTATAGAGTGCTGTGTGAGGGGGGGGGGCTGGCTATAGAGTGCTGTGTGAGTGGGGGGGGGCTGGCTGGCTATAGAGTGCTGTGTGAGTGGGGGGGCTGGCTATAGAGTGCTGTGTGAGTGGGGGGGCGGGCTGGCTATAGAGTGCTGTGTGAGGTGGGGGGCTGGCTGCAGAGTGCTGTGTGAGTAAGGGGGGGGCGGCTGGCTGCAGAGTGCTGTGTGAGTGGGGGGGGCGGGCTGGCTATAGAGTGCTGTGTGAGGGGGTTTACAGTAGCATTTACTTGCTTATAAGTAATGTTTGTCTTGCTATACATTGTAGGGGGGGCAGATCTTGCGTATCTGTACGGCTCTCAGCTGTCTGTTAGGCATCCGTGTGCATGTTGTGAGGATCCGCGCTGGGAGAAGCACACCGGGACTCAGGTGAGAAGGGTTTGTGATATTATTCTGTGCTCTTTGTTAGTTTTTTCATTTACACGTGTAATAATGTGTCACCGTTCTTCTTGTTCCTAATGGTCGGTAACAATCCTGACTGGTTAAAAATAAGCCAATATCTCCATAAAAAAAACTAATTGTTCTAGGTTCTCTCTACTGCTAAATAAATTATACACTAGGAACTTAACCCTATAAGATTTTCAAACAGAAAGTTTATAGGGTTAAGCACTCGGCGCAGTGAGGGTATAAATATCAGCTCGGGTGTCTGCAGCTCCAGTTGAATTAACAGGAGCAGTGTAAGGGGCAGGGGACCGGCACATAAATCAGGTGCTCTATTCCTACACTTTCATTTAACTAGCAAATGACTGATATATCGCGCATGATGTCGGCCGCTCTTATATCCCTCTAGGGGCTGTGTGAGGTGTGGAACTTATGTACGTACTGATGCAACAGCAGGAACCTTTTTATTCTCAAGTAATTTAGCTTCAAAATATTTAATACATGTCCATGGCACATTTTACCTATAAATCATATTTTTTATTACACTGTCGCTTTCTCCTTCACTTCAGTAACTGTAGAATTACTATATAGTGCAGCGCTTGGCTTCTAGTGCACATGCAACTGGAAACCGATGTAGGAAGCACATTAATATAAATCCACCAGCATGTCCGCACCTTCATACATTGGTATAAAAATAACAGCTTGTACCACTGCTGGCTGCACATGTGACTGCGGATAGTGACCTGCATGTATTTTACTAACCAGTAGTGATGTCGCGAACCGGGCGAACCGCCATAGACTTCAATAGGCAGGCGAATTTTAAAACCCACAGGGACTCTTTCTGGCCACAATAGTGATGGGAAAGTTGTTTCAAGGGGACTAACACCTGGACTGCGGCATGCCGGAGGGGGATCCATGGCAAACTCCCATGGAAAATTACATAGTTGATGCAGAGTCTGGTTTTAATCCATAAAGGGCATAAATCCCCTAACATTCCTAAATTGTTTGGAATAACGTGCTTTAAAACATCAGGTATGATGTTGTATCGATCAGGTAGTGTAAGGGTTACGCCCGCTTCACAGTGCGCAGTGTAGGTGATATACCTGCCCTGACCATGCTTTGCAGACCAGGTATCAGTGGTCAGATGGACCCTTGCCCCAACACTGTGTGCCAGACATACCATTATAGCAGACTTATATGGCTTTGGCGTTGCTTTTTGGTAATTAGAAGGCTGCTAAATGCCACTGCGCACCACACGTGTTTTATGCCCAGCAGTGAAGGGATTAATTAGGGAGCATGTAGGGAGCTTGTAGAGTTAATTTTAGCTTAATTGTAGTGTAGTAGACAACCCAAAGTATTGATCTAGACCCATTTTGGTATATTTCATGCCACCATTTCACCGCCAAATGCGATCAAATTTAAAATAAACTTAAATTTTTTCGCAATTTTAGGTTTCTCGCTGAAATTATTTACAAACAGCTTGTGCAATTATGGCACAAATGGTTGTAAATGCTTCTCTGGGATCCCCTTTGTTCAGAAATAGCAGACATATATGGCTTTGGCGTTGCTTTCTGGTAATTAGAAGGCCGCTAAATGCTGCTGCACATCACACGTGTATTATGGCTAGCAGTGAAGGGGTTAATTAGGTAGTTTGTAGGGAGCTTGCAGGGTTAATTTTAGCTTTAGTGTAGAGATCAGCCACCCACCTGACACATCAGACCCCCTGATCCCTCCCAAACAGCTCCCTTCCCTCCCCCACCCCACAATTGTCACCGCCATCTTAAGTACTGGCAGAAAGTCTGCCAGTACTAAAATAAAAGGGTTTTTAAGCATATTTTCATATGCTGTGGTGTAGCATCCCCCCCAAAACAGCTCTCTAACCCTCCCCATCTGCCTTATTGACGGCCATCTTGGGTACTAGCAGCTGTCTGCTATTATTTCACAGTCAAAAAAGTGTTGTTTTTTTTAAATGTACACTACTGTTACACCAGATATGAGTGGTGGCACTGGGCAAGTGGCCACAGTATACGCTGTGAGCCTGACACACACGCTGGCAGGCAGGCAACTGCAATTAGATTACACAGGAAATAAAACAAAACAGACTGATGTTCTAGCCCTAAAAAGGGCTTTTTGGGGTGCTGTCCTTACAGCAGAGATCAGATGAGTCCTTCAGGACTGTAGTGGACACTGAATACACTAGCCTAGCTATCAATTCCCTATAAAATCAGCAGCAGCTACACTGTCCCTCCTCTCACTAAGAATGCAGCTTCCAAATGAATCTAAAATGGATGCTGTCCAGGAGGTGGGAGGGTCTGGGAGGGAGGGTCTGCTGCTGATTGGCTGTAATGTGTCTTCTGACTGAGGTACAGGGTCAAAGTTTACTCAATGATGACGAATAGGGGGCGGATCGAACATCGCATATGTTCGCCAGCCGAGGCGAACAAGCTATGTTCGCCGGGAACTATTCGCAACATCACTACTAACCAGCATAAGGGCTGTGTTTATTAGATGATATCATTTAGGGCTTAGGGGGTAAAACACATAAGTACCGTGAGTCACTCTCTGATTTACTGAGCCCCTTCCCAGAGAGGGTACAATAATGCGCAATCTGCCCTTGATTGTGAGCAGCTTTAGAGCCAAACACATCCTTTTCAGCAGTTTGTGCCGTGTTTGCTGGCGGCAATATAAAGGTGAATAGAGCCAGTAAATGTGTGTGGGCTTTGTTGGCTGTGATGGATCACATGCACGTTTGTGTGACAAGCAGCAGGTGTCCTGTAAAGATGTAGATAGATATCAACCACTTGCAGTTACTGACCAGCAGAGTCATATGTTTCTACAGTTAATGCTGGAACTTATTTACCTTTCTGGTGCATTCTGATGGTGTCCTGGTACAGTGTTCAGGTCCCAGAGTCGCCTATGGCTTTTGTCTACGGTTCTGCTCCCAGGAGTGATCTGTAAACAAGCTGGGCAGCAGATGACTTTACGCCTTCATTGGATTTCGCTTGCAGACTATCACACTACCACCTGCGTTGGCCTCTTCTCCCAATCTATCACTGACTTTGTGGTTACAAAGTCCTTCATGTTAGTTAGAAAGAGCTTTTCCTCTGTTAGTAAAGCATTGAAACCTGTCGCCATTGGGTGTGGGCACTCCTGGGATCCTTTAGAAGGAACGTGCCTGTGTGCAGGAGCTACAGTTGCGTTAAACTGCCCCCAGCCGTGCTACTGTTATGGGTCATGGCTATGCGGGTATATTCCTATCCTCCATGTCTGAAATGCGGGGGGGCAGCAATGCATGGTTTTGTCTTCTGAATCGTCTGTATAAACTGCAAGGTGCTACCAACTGACCGAGAAAAGAAAATTTATGCTTACCTGATAAATTTATTTATTTATTTTTAAAGACACGATGAGTCCACGGATTTCATCCTTACTTGTGGGATTACGCCTCCTGGTCAGCAGGAGGAGGCATAGAGCACCACAGCAGAGCTGTTAAATAGCTCCTCCCTTTCCTCCCACTCCAGTCATTCTCTTTGCCTACGTTAATGATAGGAAGAGATAAAGTGAGGTGTTAGTTTAGATTCTTCAATCAAGAGTTTATTATTTTTAAAGTAGTGCAAGATTGTGCTGCTGTGTCCTAGGGTGTAGCCATAGTCCATATCAGTCTCTTCAGCAGAGCTTTTGGTGGCTTTAGAGCAATGGGAACTGGTGGGATATAATTCTCACTGCGCCTCCCATATTGTGATGCTGCCCTGCTTATGATAGCCTAAGCAATATCTAACGCAGGCCCGATCTGTTTCCACAGGGCTATAGGAGGGAAAGGACCTCTTAAACCTGTTGGAGCTGTCCTGCTGTCGGACAGCATTAAGGGAAGTGCAGTCTTTTTTTATTCTGGGGCACAATTCAACAAAATGGACTCAGAGAGGATTCTGCACTTATTTATGTATATACATTTATTTTTCTGCATGGGCTACTTATGATATAGTGGGCCTTTTCTGCAATGACAGCATTTGTACAGGCACTGGGCTAAGGTTGGGCTATCGGTTATTTTTTAATAAAAACTTGACCGGGAAGCTGTGTAAATTTGACGCCCACCATGGGCGGGGCTTCTTTTCGCACGCTTTAGTCTTGTTAGAGATGCTGCGCAGTGTATTTGAACATCTGTTCCGGAGTTCCCATTCCGTTCAGACATCTCTACTGTCACTTACAGGACATCGGGTGTTGCGCTAGAACTGCATGGTTGAGAGCAAGCGGTTGGTAGCATCCTGAAACCCGACCTGAATCTTTGCCGGAAGGAGCGGTCTGGAGACCGGGTGGCAGGTAGGCGCCTCAGCAGAGCTGTTGAGGCGGAGAGGTGTCAGTTTTTGTTTGCGGAGCAAATGATTTGTTGAAATATTTACTCGACTTAGTAAAATAGTGAGATTTTGCTATTTAAAGTCACAGTATCCTGTTATTTTTCAGGATTTATCTAAGGGCCAGTCTCTGGTATTATTTTCGTTTTTGCACACTCTTGTTTAAATACAGTAAGAGAGTTGTGAGTTAAAAATTTAAGAGGCCAGTATAAATTAAAGGGCCATTTTCTATTTTTTATTTATTTCAGTTTTTGCCTGTTCTATATTATGGATTTAGAAGCTGTACAAATGTTACTTGTGCAATGTGTTTGGATGCCAATGTGGAACCTCCATGTGGCAAACCTAGCAACTTCTGGACTATAATGTAAGAAAGGTTGTCTATAGGCTGTATTGTGTGCTATGTATATGTGACAGACCCTTCGGTCAGAACTAAAGAGTTAACTGTGTTCAGCTTTAAGAAGCTATTCTCTAACGACAAGGTTACTAGCCTCAGCTATTGTGTACTCTAATTAAAGTTAGTGATAAACATTCCATTGTGTAATCACCTCCAGAGAGCAGACGCCTAGGTGATAAGAAAAGCCAAGTGTGTCTTGTGTTTAAGTTGTTATCTGCTAAGTAAGGTAATTCTATTGTGGCATGTCAAAGGGCGTTTGCTCTCTATCTAATGTACAAGATTCTTTCAACCCCCCAGCTGGGGTCAGATCTGCATAAATACTAGGCATAGCCTGTTAATAAATATCATTCTGTTTTAAACCTGAAAACTGGCTGGGTTGTGAGTTGCTGATCCCATATTAAGGACATTGTTCATCTGGTGTTAACCCTTGGTATCCTGTTGGTACCGTAACAATTGGTGGCAAGCGACGGAATGAACCTTATCGCCCAGAAGAGCAACTACACAAGCCAGGGGAAAGATAGCCAGCAGCAAACCCAAGGCTATATTAATTGCCGAGCTGATGGAGGGAGACAGAGCTCGCAGTGCTACGCCTCCAGCAGCCATGGAGGAGACCCTATACCAGAGGGAAATGAGGACCAGGCTGGAATTTTTTACCCCAACCTGTACCACGGGACATGCTATCCGTGGTAATGGCAGATGTGCAGGAGTACGTGATGGCACACAGTCCGCGGAATGCATCCTCCCGAGCAGAATCCATTTCGGAAGCACTCAGCAACCCAGTTAGACCCAAAATCCCATACCATGCCTTTAAAATGTTTTGTGAGGAGAAGGATGAGATCGATGGGTATTTACAGGATTTTGAGAGACTGTGCGAGTTACATGATTTGGAGCAGTCCGTATGGGTGCCGGTGCTAGCAGGCAAGCTAGCCGGTAGGGCAGCGGAAGCGTATCGCGCTGTACCCAGGGAGGACAGCAAGGATTACGCTAAAGTGAAGAGAGCGATCTTGGAAAGATATGCCATTACCCCAGAGGCATACCGGCGCAAGTTTAGAGGCCTGCGC
>NC_069508.1:6103862-6291304 GCF_027579735.1 Bombina bombina
GAAAAAAACAGATTAGCTTTCAGGTTATACACACATCATGTTAGTGTAGAGTGATGAGTGCCTAAACAAGTAGCATTATTAATAATTTGTATAACACTATAAATGCTTTATTATTATTATGTTGTATGCTGATGATGGGGTTATAATACCCCGAAAACGTTCACATTAAAAGTTTGAAAAAAAGACCTGTGAGTGCAAACGTTTGTGTGTATATATATATATATATATATATATGTGTATGTATGTGTATATATATATATATGTGTGTATATATATGTGTGTGTGTGTGGTTTATATATATATATGTATATATATATATATATATATATATATATATATGTGTGTGTGTATATATATATATATATATATATATGTATACTCTAAGAAGTAAGTGAGTTGAATCCAGCACCATAGGTTTTAGTAAAATTTCTTTCCCACCTGTGTGCACGTTACCAAGGAGTATCAGCCAAACTCCAGTGTATACAGTCCATGTAAAAAACAAGGTAACAGCACCACAGCACACAATCTTCTTTTAAAGGTGAAAAAATCTTTATTTGAGGTTTAGCAACCAGTAAAAAGCGACGTTTCGGACCTACATAGTCCTTAATCATGCATAAGTTACAATCAAACAAACTGACTTTAAAAAGGGTATCTGGACCAATCATGCTTCAATTCTCAGTGTTAATTGGTTTAACCCATACCTATCCAGGTTTGTAAATTTCAACAACACAGTGACCTCTAGTGGTACCAGAATATGTTCCATCATTTAAAACCATTATAAAAACAAATACAAATCATAATCTCTATCAGACCATATGGATGTAATGTGTTCAGACGTTTAATCCACCATACTTCTTTCTGTTTTAATTTTAGTTCCCTATTACCCCCTCTTTGATGGGGGATATGGTCAATCACTTGAAAGCGAAGCTGGCTTACTGTATGAGACCCATATTTGTAAAATGTGCTGATACTGGAAGTGACATATCTTTTGATTTAATGGATGCTTTATGTTGACTAAACCTATCCCTGGCGGCTTGGGTGGTCTCGCCAATGTAACAAAGACCACATGGGCATTTAAGTAGGTAGATTGCATAGTTGGTTTGGCATGTATATAACCCATTGATTGTATATTGCTTTCTTTTGTCATTTTGTGCTAAGAATTTCCCTTTAATAACTGAATTACATTGAGCACAGTGTAAGCAGGGGTAACAGCCTTTATTAGGGGTAGTTAGATAATTTACATCAGACATTTTAGATGTACCTATATCAGCTTTTACTATGTGATCCCTAAGATTTTTTACCCTTCTATATGATGGCATAGGGGGGAGTTTAAATGATTCTATCTCTGGATTATATTTTGACAAAAGATGCCAGTGTTTTCTTACTATTCTAAAGATGTCATTGCTCTTGTCACTGTATTCCATAGAAAGCACTAATCTATCTGTTCCTTTCTCTGTTGGTTTTTTATCATGTACTCTATCCAAATCCTGAATGTTTTTAGCGATATTTTCTTTTGGATATCCTCTTTGGATAAATTTATTGCCCATAGACACTAGTCTTTCTGGCAATACTTTTGATCTCTAACTATTCTTTTAGTACGCAAAAGTTGACTCCTGGGTATGGATTTAAAAACAGTATCAGGGTGGAAACTTTCATATCGCAGCAGAGTATTTCTATCTGTGGGTTTTACATATAGATCTGTACTTAATGTATTTCCATGTCGATATACAGTTGTATCCAAAAAGTTAATCTTTTGGATAGAGTAAGTAAGGGTAAATCTTAGACCTGTCATAGAGGCATTAATATCCTCAACAAACTGTATCAGGGACTCCAATGAGCCCCCCCATATGCCAAAAATATCATCTATATACCTTAGCCACAGCTTACAATGGCTGATGAATGGCTGATTAGTGTAGACAAATTTGTTCTCAAAGCCACTCATGAACAAATTGGCATATGAGGGGGCTACATTGGAGCCCATGGCTGTTCCCCGCTTTTGCATGTAGTAAGTGTCTTGAAAGAGAAAATAATTGCAATATAGGACAAGTCTCAACATGTCATCAAAAAAGTCAATCTGGGATAGATTATATAAGCCACTGTCACTCAAAAAAACTTTTCACAGTCAATAGACCTGCCTCATGGGGAATAGAGGTATATAGATTTACCACATCCAGTGAAAAAATTAACCAAGTATCCTCTATTTCAATCCCCATAAGTTTTGAAAGAAAATCATTTGTATCCTTAATAAAGGATTTTTGCTGTTTGACAAATGGAAAGAGGACTTTGTCCAGAAAGATAGAGATATTAGTAAATAATAGAATCGGTACAGGCCACAATAGGGCGTCCTGGTGGATGTAATAAGCTTTTATGGACTTTGGGTAATGTATAAAAAATTGGTGTTATGGGGTATTTATTATACAGAAAATCATAGACCTGTTTAGAAATAATGTTTATGAGTCAAAGCTCTATCTAATATGCCCTTAAGCTCTCTTTGTATTTCTTTAAGAGGATCATGATCCAATATTTCATAAACCCCTCCATCTGACAGCTGTTGTAATATCTCCTGCACATAATAGTCAGTGTCTAACACTATTATTGCTCCGCCCTTGTCAGCATTTTTTATGGTGATATTTTTGTTATTTTTCAAAGTAGATATAGCCTCCCATTCCCCTTTTGTGAGGTTATGTTGTTTTGTGTAAGGATTTAATCTAGTTTTTTTCATTAGATTAGCAACATCTTGTTGAACAAATTTAACAAATGTTTCTACACCTGAGTTGCTTGTTGGAGGTACATATGAAAGATTTTTTTGTGCAGATTTAACTTTTTCAAATTCAAACATTCACTCTGCATATCATCTTCTTTATTGCATTAGTTTCACTTACATTGGCTACATTTTTACCACCATATATTGATTTCAACCTTAGAAGTCTGAAAAATTTGTATAGATCTTTGTCAATTTCAAACTCATCACAATCTTTCACTGGACAGTATGACAAGCCCTTCATTAATAAGCTATGCTCATTATCTGTAAGCTTATATTTCGAAATATTAATAACCAGATTAGTTTCAACATTTGCCTGTGGACTAGCATTGGGTATCACAGGTATAAACTCAGACAGTGTACTATCTACTATGTCACACTCTAGGGAGTTAATTTCAGGCAGTTCATTTCCCCTTATTATACCACACTCTAAGAGGTTAATCTCAGGCAGTTCATTTCCCTCAAGTGGATTTTCAGATAACACTGGAGTACTAGCAATATTAGACAGTTCGTTCCGTTCATTTCCCTTTATAAAGTTAGTAACAGGCAGTTCATTTTTGTTAAACAGTAAGGGGTTAACAACCGGCAACTTTTTTACCTCTATTGTTGTTTTCTCATACCCCATGCGATGTCTGGCTCCTCTCCGTGACCCGCTGCGGCTGCCCCTTGCTGGTTCCAGGAACTCCGTGTGTGCATCTTGTACTCCCTTTGATCGGCGGTGCTTCCGCCCTCCCCTCCGGTGTCGCCTTCTGAGCCTGTGTCTAAAAAACTCTCGCCGGATGATGAGCTGTCTTCCTTTTCTTGCGCTGCTGTAATTCTCGGCTGTCTCCTCCAGCGTGGGCCCTCGCGTCGTGACGTCTGGTCATGTGACCACTGATACACTCTGTTTGTTGGCATAGTCCGTTTCATCCCGTGCAAATTTAACCCTTTTCCTTTCTTCCAGGTCTGAACGGTATTGTGCCAGTAATGCATCTACTTCTTCTTTAGTAGTTTTCAGCATATCCAGGGTGAGTTTAGTTTCCATCATTCTTTCCACTTCTGATACGGTTTTTTTCTGTTTCTCAATTTCCAGTTGTAGGCACTCCACGGTCAAGACGATAAGGTCAAATGAGCACTTATTCAGAATGCTCTCAAATTTACTTTTATACATTTCATTGTTAGATAGAATGGTGGGCCTCAGTTTAACTCTTAAGCCTCTGGGGATCCTTTTAATACGGGTAGTATTCTGCAAGTGTCCACAGAATGCAGTTCCAGAGATATCAATTTTCTTTTTGTTCTCTCATACTCTTTTTTAGTGTCTGCTTCTGCAGTGACCCTTAAAAAATTCCTTGATCCCAGGGCCAGTGAGGTGATGCGTGCTGCATCTATGTCTGAATAGGAGAAAGTAGAAGGCTGCTTGTCCTCCATTGTGTTTTCACTCACTACAGGTGCTTGTGACTCTGCTGATTCCATGAACAAGAAGTAAGTGAGTTGAATCCAGCACCATAGGTTTTAGTAAAATTTCTTTCCCACCTGTGTGCACGTTACCAAGGAACCTGGATAGGTATGGGTTTAAACCAATTAACACTGAGAATTGAAGCATGATTGGTCCAGATACCCTTTTTTAAAGTCAGTTTGTTTGATTGTAACTTATGCATGATTAAGGACTATGTAGGTCCGAAACGTCGCTTTTTACTGGTTGCTAAACCTCAAATAAAGATTTTTCACCTTTAAAAGAAGATTGTGTGCTGTGGTGCTGTTACCTTGTTTTTTACATGGACTGTATACACTGGAGTTTGGCTGATACTCCTTGGTAACGTGCACACAGGTGGGAAAGAAATTTTACTAAAACCTATGGTGCTGGATTCAACTCACTTACTTCTTGTTCATGGAATCAGCAGAGTCACAAGCACCTGTAGTGAGTGAAAACACAATGGAGGACAAGCAGCCTTCTACTTTCTCCTATTCAGACATAGATGCAGCACGCATCACCTCACTGGCCCTGGGATCAAGGAATTTTTTAAGGGTCACTGCAGAAGCAGACACTAAAAAAAGAGTATGAGAGAACAAAAAGAAAATTGATATCTCTGGAACTGCATTCTGTGACACTTGCAGAATACTACCGTATTAAAAGGATCCCAGAGGCTTAAGAGTTAAACTGAGGCCCACCATTCTATCTAACAATGAAATGTATAAAAGTAAATTTGAGAGCATTCTGAATAAGTGCTCATTTGACCTTATCGTCTTGACCGTGGAGTGCCTACAACTGGAAATTGAGAAACAGAAAAAAACCGTATCAGAAGTGGAAAGAATGATGGAAACTAAACTCACCCTGGATATGCTGAAAACTACTAAAGAAGAAGTAGATGCATTACTGGCACAATACCGTTCAGACCTGGAAGAAAGGAAAAGGGTTAAATTTGCACGGGATGAAACGGACTATGCCAACAACAGAGTGTATCAGTGGTCACATGACCAGACGTCACGACGCGAGGGCCCACGCTGGAGGAGACAGCCGAGAATTACAGCAGCGCAAGAAAAGGAAGACAGCTCATCATCCGGCGAGAGTTTTTTAGACACAGGCTCAGAAGGCGACACCGGAGGGGAGGGCGGAAGCACCGCCGATCAAAGGGAGTACAAGATGCACACACGGAGTTCTGGAACCAGCAAGGGCAGCCGCAGCGGTCACGGAGAGGAGCCAGACATCGCAGGGGTATGAGAAAACAACAATAGAGGTAAAAAAGTTGCCGGTTGTTAACCCCTTACTGTTTAACAAAAATGAACTGCCTGTTACTAACTTTATAAAGGGAAATGAACGGAACGAACTGTCTAATATTGCTAGTACTCCAGTGTTATCTGAAAATCACTTGAGGGAATGAACTGCCTGAGATTAACCTCTTAGAGTGTGGTATAATAAGGGGAAATGAACTGCCTGAAATTAACTCCTAGAGTGTGACATAGTAGATAGTACACTGTCTGAGTTTATACCTGTGATACCCAATGCTAGTCCACAGGCAAATGTTGAAACTAATCTGGTTATTAATATTTCGAAATATAACTTACAGATAATGAGCATAGCTTATTAATGAAGGGCTTGTCATACTGTCCAGTGAAAGATTGTGATGAGTTTGAAATTGACAAAGATCTATACAAATTTTTCAGACTTCTAAGGTTGAAATCAATATATGGTGGTAAAAATGTAGCCAATGTAAGTGAAACTAATGCAATAAATGAAGATGATATGCAGAGTGAATGTTTGAATTTGAAAAAGTTAAATCTGCACAAAAAATCTTCATATGTACCTCCAACAAGCAACTCAGGTGTAGAAACATTTGTTAAATTTGTTCAACAAGATGTTGCTAATCTAATGAAAAAAACTAGATTAAATCCTTACACAAAACAACATAACCTCACAAAAGGGGAATGGGAGGCTATATCTACTTTGAAAAATAACAAAAATATCACCATAAAAAATGCTGACAAGGGCGGAGCAATAATAGTGTTAGACACTGACTATTATGTGCAGGAGATATTACAACAGCTGTCAGATGGAGGGGTTTATGAAATATTGGATCATGATCCTCTTAAAGAAATACAAAGAGAGCTTAAGGGCATATTAGATAGAGCTTTGACTCATAACATTATTTCTAAACAGGTCTATGATTTTCTGTATAATAAATACCCCATAACACCAATTTTTTATACATTACCCAAAGTCCATAAAAGCTTATTACATCCACCAGGACGCCCTATTGTGGCCTGTACCGATTCTATTTTTTCTAATATCTCTATCTTTCTGGACAAAGTCCTCTTTCCATTTGTCAAACAGCAAAAATCCTTTATTAAGGATACAAATGATTTTCTTTCAAAACTTATGGGGATTGAAATAGAGGATACTTGGTTAATTTTTTCACTGGATGTGGTAAATCTATATACCTCTATTCCCCATGAGGCAGGTCTATTGACTGTGAAAAGTTTTTTGAGTGACAGTGGCTTATATAATCTATCCCAGATTGACTTTTTTGATGACATGTTGAGACTTGTCCTATATTGCAATTATTTTCTCTTTCAAGACACTTACTACATGCAAAAGCGGGGAACAGCCATGGGCTCCAATGTAGCCCCCTCATATGCCAATTTGTTCATGAGTGGCTTTGAGAACAAATTTGTCTACACTAATCAGCCATTCATCAGCCATTGTAAGCTGTGGCTAAGGTATATAGATGATATTTCTTTCATGTAATTAACAAGAGTCCATGAGCTAGTGACGTATGGGATATACATTCCTACCAGGAGGGGCAAAGTTTCCAAACCCTTAAAATGCCTTTAAATACACCCCTCACCACACCCACAAATCAGTTTTTTACAAACTTTGCCTCCGATGGAGGTGGTTGAAGTAAGTTTGTGCTAGATTCTACGTTGATATGCGCTCCGCAGCATGTTGGAGCCCGGTTTTCCTCTCCAGCGTGCCAGTGAATGTCAGAGGGATGTGAGGAGAGCTATTGCCCTAATGAATGCAGGTGATCTCCTTCTACGGGATCTACTTTCATAAGGTTCTCTGTTATCGGTCGTAGAGATTCATCTCTTACCTCCCTTTTCAGATCGACGATATACTCTTATTTTTACCATTTCTCTACTGAATTCTCGTTTCAGTACTGGTTTGGCTTTCTACAAACATGTAGATGAGTGTCCTGGGGTAAGTAAGTCTTATTTTCTGTGACACTCTAAGCTATGGTTGGGCACTTTATTTATAAAGTATCTAAATATATGTATTCAAACATTTTATTTGCCTTGACTCAGAATGTTCAACTTTCCTTATTTCCAGACAGTCAGTTTCATATTTGGGATTATGCTTTAATTATCAGATTTTTCTTACCTCAAAAAAATTTGACTTTTTTCCCTGTGGGCTGTTAGGCTCGCGGGGGCTGAAATTGCTTCATTTTATTGCGTCATTCTTGCGCGGACTTTTTTTGGCGCAAAAATTCATTTCCGTTTCCGGCGTCATACGTGTCGCCGGAAGTTGCGTCATTTTTTGACGTTATATTTTGCGCCAAAAATGTCGGCGTTCCGGATGTGGCGTCATTTTTGGCGCCAAAAGCCATTTAGGCGGCCAAATAATGTGGGCGTCTTATTTGGCGCCCAAAAAAATATGGGCGTCGCTTTTGTCTCCACATTATTTCAGTCTCATTTTTCATTTGCTTCTGGTTGCTAGAAGCTTGATGTTGGCATTTTTTTTCCCATTCCTGAAACTGTCTTATAAGGAATTTGATCTAATTTGCTTTTATATGTTGTTTTTTCTCTTACATATTGCAAGATGTCTCACGTTGCAATCTGAGCCAGAAGATACTACAGGAAAACCTCTGCCTGCTGGATCTACCAAAGCTAAGTGTATCTGCTGTAAACTTTTGGTAGCTATTCTCCAGCTGTTGTTTGTATTAAATGTCATGACAAACTTGTTAATGCAGATAATATTTCCTTTAGTGATGTACCATTGCCTGTTGCAGTTCCCTCAACATCTAAGGTGCAAATGTTCCTGATAACATAAGAGATTTTGTTTCTGAATCCATAAAGAAGGCTTTGTCTGTTATTTCTCCTTCTAGTAAACGTAAAAAGACTTTTAAAATCTTCTCTCTCTACAGATGAATTTTTAAATGAACACCATCATTCTGATTCTTTGGACTCTTCTGGTTCAGAGGATTCTGTCTCAGAGATTGATGCTGATAAATCTTCATATTTATTTAAGATGGAATTTATTCGCTCTTTACTTAAAGAAGTACTAATTGCTTTAGAAATAGAGGATTCTAGTCCTCTTGATACTAATTCTATTCGTTTGGATAAGGTTTTTTAAAGCTCCTGCGGTTATTCCAGAAGTCTTTCCTGTTCCTAATGCTATTTCTGCAGTAATTGCTAAGGAATGGGATAGATTGGGTAATTCATTTACTCCTTCTAAACGTTTTAAGCAATTATATCCTGTTCCGCCTGACAGATTAGAATTTTGGGGACAAAATCCCTAAAGTTTGATGGGGCTATTTCTACCCTTGCTAAACGTACTACCATTCCTACCTCAGATGGTACTTCGTTTAAGGATCCTTTAGATAGAAAAATTGAATCTTTTCTAAGAAAAGCTTATCTATGTTCAGGTAATCTTCTTAGACCTGCTATATCTTTGGCTGATGTTGCTGCAGCTTCAACTTTTTGGTTGGAAACTCTAGCGCAACAAGTAACAAATCGTGATTCTCATGATATTATTA
Organism: Bombina bombina; assembly: GCF_027579735.1. Taxonomy (NCBI): domain Eukaryota; kingdom Metazoa; phylum Chordata; class Amphibia; order Anura; family Bombinatoridae; genus Bombina; species Bombina bombina. The sequence goes on from NC_069508.1 coordinate 6,112,854, forward strand.
TTCTTCTCCAGCATGCTAATAATTTCATCTGTGATGCCATTTTTGATATTATTAGAGTTGATGTTAGATTTATGTCTCTGGCTATCTTAGCCAGAAGAGCTTTATGGCTTAAGACTTGGAATGCTGATATGGCTTCTAAATCAACTCTACTTTCCATTTCTTTCCAGGGAAACAAATTATTTGGTTCTCAGTTGGATTCTATTATTTCAACTGTTACTGGTGGGAAAGGAACTTTTTTACCACAGGATAAAAAGTCTAAAGGTAAAAACAGGGCTAACAATCGTTTTTCGTTCCTTTCGTTTCAACAAAGAACAAAAGCCTGATCCTTCGTCCTCAGGAGCAAGTTTCAGTTTGGAAACCATCCCCAGTCTGGAATAATCCAAGCCTGCTAGAAAGGCAAAGCCTGCTTCTAAGTTCACATTGAAGGTACGGCCCCTCATTCCAGTTCAGCTGGGTAGGGGGCAGGAGGTTACGTTTTTTCAAAGAAATTTGGATCAGTTCTGTTCACAATCTTTGGATTCAGAACATTGTTTCAGAAGGGTACAGAATTGGTTTCAAGATGAGACCTCCTGCAAAGAGATTTTTTCTTTCCCATGTCCCAGTAAATCCAGTGAAAGCTCAAGCATTTCTGAATTGTGTTTCAGATCTAGAGTTGGCTGGAGTAATTATGCCAGTTCCAGTCCGGAACAGGGGATGGGGTTTTATTCAAATCTCTTCATTGTACCAAAGAAGGAGAATTCCTTCAGACCAGTTCTGGATCTAAAATTATTGAATCGTTATGTAAGGATACCAACGTTCAAGATGGTAACTGTAAAGGACTATATTGCCTTTTGTTCAGCAAGGGAATTATATGTCCACAATAGATTTACAGGATGCATATCTACATATTCCGATTCATCCAGATCATTATCAGTTCCTGAGATTCTCTTTTCTAGGACAAGCATTACCAATTTGTGGCTCTACCGTTTGGCCCTTGCTACAGCTCCAAGAATTTTCACAAAGATTCTCGGTGCCCTTCTTGTCTGTAATCAGAGAACAGGGTATTGTGGTATTTCCTTATTTGGACGATATCTTGGTACTTGCTCCGTCTTTACATTTAGCAGAGTCTCATACGAATCGACTTGTGTTGTTTCTTCAAGATCATGGTTGGAGGATCAATTTACCAAAAAGTTCTTTGATTCCTCAAACAAGGGTAACCTTTCTGGGTTTCCAGATAGATTCAGTGTCCATGACTTTGTCTTTAACAGACAAGAGACGTCTAAAATTGATTACAGGCCTGTCGAAACCCTTCAGTCTCAATCATTCCCTTCGGTAGCCTTATGCATGGAAATTCTAGGTCTTATGACTGCTGCATCGGACGCGATCCCTTTGCTCGTTTTCACATGGCGACCTCTTCAGCTCTGTATGCTGAACCAATGGTTGCAGGGATTACACGAAGATATATCAATTAATATCTTTAAAACCGATTGTTCGGCACTCTCTAACGTGGTGGACAGATCACCATCGTTTAATTCAGGGGGCTTCTTTTGTCTTCCGACCTGGACTGTAATTTCAACAGATGCAAGTCTCACAGGTTGGGGAGCTGTGTGGGGATCTCTGACGGCACAAGGAGTTTGGGAATCTCAGGAGGTGAGATTACCGACTCAATATCTTGGAATACTCCGTGCAGTTTTCAGAGCTCTTCAGTTTTGGCCTCTTCTGAAGAGGAGAATCGTTCATCTTGTTTTCAGACAGACAATGTCACAACTGTGGCATACATCAATCATCAAAGGAGGGACTCACAGTCACTCTGGCATGAAAGAAGTATCTCGAATTTTGGTTTGGGCGGTATCCAGCTCCTGTCTAATCTCTGCGGTTCATATCCCAGGTGTAGACAATTGGGAAGCGGATTATCTCAGTCGCCACACGTTGCATCCGGGCGAATGGTCTCTTTCACCCAGAGGTATTTCTTCAGATTGTTCAAATGTGGGGGCTCCCAGAGATAGATCTGATGGCCTCTCATCTAAACAAGAAACTTCCCAGGTATCTGTCCAGATCCCGGGATCCTCAGGCGGAGGCAGTGGATGCATTATCACTTCCTTGGAAGTATCATCCTGCCTATATCTTTCCGCCTCTAGTTCTTCTTCCAAGAGTAATCTCCAAGATTCTGAGGGAATGCTCGTTTTGTTCTGCTAATAGCTCCGGCATGGCCTCACAGGTTTTGGTATGCGGATCTTGTCCGGATGGCATCTTGCCAACCATGGACTCTTCCGTTAAGACCAGACCTCTGTCTCAAGGTCCTTTTTTCCATCCGGATCTGAAATCCTTAAATTTAAAGGTATGGAGATTGAACGCTTGATTCTTGGTCATAGAGGTTTCTCTGACTCCGTGATTAATACTATGTTACAGGCTCGTAAATCTGTATCTCGAGAGATATATTATAGAGTCTGGAAGACTTATATTTCTTGGTGTCTTTCTCATCATTTTTCTTGGCATTCTTTTAGAATACCGAGGAAATTTTACAGTTTCTTCAGGATGGTTTAGATAAGGGTTTTGTCCGCGAGTTCTTTTGAAAGGACAAATCTCCGCTCTTTCTGTTCTTTTTCACAGAAAGATTGCTATTCTTCCTGATATTCATTGTTTTGTACAAGCTTTGGTTCGTATAAAACCTGTCATTAAGTCAATTTCTCCTCCATGGAGTTTGAATTTGGTTTTGGGAGCTCTTCAAGCTCCTCCGTTTGAACCTATGCATTCATTGGACATTAAATTACTTTCTTGGAAAGTTTTGTTTCCTTTTGGCCATCTCTTCTGCTAGAAGAGTTTCTGAATTATCTGCTCTTTCGTGTGAGTCTCCTTTTCTGATTTTTCATCAGGATAAGGCGGTGTTGCGAACTTCTTTGAATTTTTACCTAATGTTGTGAATTCAACAACATTAGTAGAGAAATTGTGGTTCCTTCATTATGTCCTAATCCTAAGAATTCTAAGGAGAAATCATTGCATTCTTTGGATGTTGTTAGAGCTTTGAAATATTATGTTAAAGCTACGAAATCTTTCCGTAAGACTTCTAGTCTATTTGTTATCTTTTCCGGTTCTAGGAAAGGCCAGAAAGCTTCTGCCATTTCTTTGGCATCTTGGTTGAAATCTTTAATTCATCTTGCCTATGTTGAGTCGGGATAAAATTCCGCCCTCAAAGAATTACAGCTCATTCTACTAGGTCAGTTTCTACCTTCCTGGGCGTTTAGGAATGAAGCTTCGGTTGACCAGATCTGCAAAGCAGCAACTTGGTCCCTCTTTGCATACTTTTACTAAATTCTACCATTTTGATGTATTTTCTTCTTCTGAAGCAGTTTTTGGTAGAAAAGTTCTTCAGGCAGCGGTTTCAGTTTGAATCTTCTGCTTATGTTTTTTGTTAAACTTTATTTTGGGTGTGGATTATTTTCAGCAGGAATTGGCTTGTCTTTATTTTATCCCTCCCTCTCTAGTGACTCTTGTGTGGAAAGATCCACATCTTGGGTAGTCATTATCCCATACGTCATACGCTCATGGACTCTTGCTAATTACATGAAAGAATAACATAATTTATGTAAGAACTTACCTGATAAATTCATTTCTTTCATATTAACAAGAGTCCATGAGGCCCACACCTTTTTTGTGGTGGTTATGATTATTTTTTTTGTATAAAGCACAATTATTCCAATTCCTTATTTTATATGCTTCGCACGTTATTTTCTTATCACCCCACTTCTTGGCTATTCGTTAAACTGATTTGTGGGTGTGGTGAGGGGTGTATTTATAGGCATTTTAAGGTTTGGGATACTTTGCCCCTCCAGGTAGGAATGTATACTCCCATACGTCACTAGCTCATGGACTCTTGTTAATATGAAAGAAATGAATTTATCAGGGTAAGTTCTTACATAAATTATGTTTTTTGACATATGGGGGGGCTCATTGGAGTCCCTGATACAGTTTGTTGAGGATATTAATGCCTCTATGACAGGTCTAAGATTTACCCTTACTTACTCTATCCAAAAGATTAACTTTTTGGATACAACTGTATATCGACATGGAAATACATTAAGTACAGATCTATATGTAAAACCCACAGATAGAAATACTCTGCTGCGATATGAAAGTTTCCACCCTGATACTGTTTTAAAATCCATACCCAGGGAGTCAACTTTTGCGTACTAAAAGAATAGTTAGAGATCAAAAAGTATTGCCAGAAAGACTAGTGGTCTATGGGCAATAAATTTATCCAAAGAGGATATCCAAAGAAAATACGCTAAAACATTCAGGATTTGGTTAGAGTACATGATAAAAAACCAACAGAGAAAGGAACAGATAGATTAGTGCTTTCTATGGAATACAGTGACAAGAGCAATGACATCTTTAGAATAGTAAAGAAAAACACTGGCATCTTTTTGTCAAAATATAATCCAGAGATAGAATCATTTAAACTCCCCCCTATGCCATCATATAGAAGGGTAAAAAATCTTAGGGATCACATAGTAAAAGCTGATATAGGTACATCTAAAATGTCTGATGTAAATATCTAACTACCCCTAATAAAGGCTGTTACCCCTGCTTACACTTGTGCTCAATGTAATTCGTTATTAAAGGGAAATTCTTAGCACAAAATGACAAAAGAAAGCAATATACAATCAATGGGTTATATACATGCCAAAACCAAACTATGCAATCTACCTACTTAAATGCCCATGTGGTCTTTGTTACATTGGCGAGGACCACCCAAGCCGCCAGGATAGGTTTAGTCAACATAAAGCATCCATTAAATCAAAAGATATGTCTACTTCCAGTATCAGCACATTTACAAAATATGGGTCATACAGTAAGCAGCTTCGCTTTCAAGTGATTGACCAATCCCCCATCATAGAAGAGGGGGTAATAGGGAACTAAAATTAAAACAGAAAGAAGTATGTTGGATTAAACGTCTGAACACATTACATCCATATGGTCTGAATAGAGATTATGAATTTTGTATTTTGTTTTTATAATGGTTTAAATGATGGAAACATATTCTGGTACCACTAGAGGTCACTGTGTTGTTGAAATTATACAAAACTGGATAGGTATGGTGTAAAACCAATTAACACTGAGAATTGAAGCATGATTGGTCCAGATACCCTTTTTAAAGTCAGTTTGTTTGATTGTAACTTATGCATGATTAAGGACTATGTAGGTCCGAAACGACGCTTTTTACTGGTTGCTAAACCTCAAAAAAAGATTTATCCCACCTTTAAAAGAAGATTGTGTGCTGTGGTGCTGTTACCTTGTTTTTTCAAGGGACTATATATAGATATATATATATATTATATTATATAATAAATATTATGTGTGTGTATATATATATAAGTGTGTGTGTGTATATATATAGTATATATATATATATATATAATTATATAATATATGTGGTGTGTGTGTATATATTCTTATGCAAAAGTTTAGGCACCCACTGACAATTTCCATGAGTTTCATTTATAAATAATTGGGTGGTTTGGATCAGCAATTTCCTTTTGATCTAACAAATAACTGAAGGACACAGTAATATTTCAGTAGTGAAAATGAGGTTTATTGGATTAACAGAAAATGTGCAATTTACAATGCTCTGATGGCTTGGGTCTTAGTTGTCCTTAGTTCTGTTTATCGAGTTCCAGTTGGACAATGTCTCCTCAGTGGCTTACAACAACCACCGGGGAGGATTTCTGAGTTCCTATAGCCATGAAGGGCTGATTTCTGAGTTCCTTAGCCATGAATGAGGGTGGCTCTATTGTTCTGTGGCGGAAGCTCACAATTGCTGTCTATCTGCATCCACATTCCCAGGGGTGGACCAACTGGGAAGCGAACTTCTGAGGCAGACAGACATTTCATCCTGGTGAGTGGGCTCTCCATTCCGGATGTGTTATCCAAGTTAACCGTCAAATTGGGATGCCGGAGTTGGATCTCAATGGCGTCTCGGCAGAATGCCAAGCTTCCAAGGTTATGGTTCAAGGTCAAGAGATCCGCAAGGCTAGCGCCTGATAGATGCTCTGGCGGTTCCTTGGGATTTCAGTCTGGCAATATCTGTTTTCTCAGTTTGCTCTTCTTCCACGAGTCATTGCTCGTATCGAATAGAATAGAGCATCAGTAATTCTTAAAAGCTCCTGCATGGCTTTTCAGGATCTGGTATGCAGACCTAGTGAAGATGTCATCTCTTCCACCTAGGAGGATGCCTCTGAGGAAGGACCTTCTAACTCAGGGTCCCATTTTTTCATCCAATTCTCGCTTCTCTGAAGCTGACTGCTTAGAGATGAACGCTTAGTTCTGTCTAAGTGTGGTTTTCTGAGTCGGTCATTGAGACCATGATTCAGGCTTGCAAGCCTGGTTACTAGAAAGATTTACCGTAAGGTATGGCGTAAATACTTTTATTGGTGTGAATCAAGGGCCATTCTTGGAGTAGGGTCAGGATTCCTAGGATTTTGTCTTTTTTTCCAGGAAGGTCTGGAGAAGGCATTGTCAGTCAGTTCTGCTGAAGGGTCAGATTTCTGCATTATCTATTCTTTTACATAAGCGTCTGGCGGACGTTCCAGATGTTCAATCTTTTTGTCAGGCCCTGGTCAGAATCAGACCGGTGTGGTTAAACCTGTTGCTCCCCCTTGGAGCCTTAACCTTGTTTCTTAAAGTTTTGCAGCAGGCTTCGTTTGAGCCAATGCATTCCATAGATCTTAAGTTGTTATCTTGGAAAGTTTTTTGTTTCTTATTGCTATCACTTCTGTAAGGGAAAGTCTCAGAACTCTCGGCTTTGCAGTGTGAGTCTCCTTACCTTATCTTTCATGCGGATAAGGCGGTTCGTTCGTACATAAGTTAGTTTTTCTTCCTAAGTGGTTTCAGGTAGAAATATTAATCAGGAAATTGTTTTTCCTTCTCTATGTCCTAATCCTTCTTCTAATAAGGAACGTTTGTTGCACAACTTGGATGTCGTGCGTGCTCTAGAGTTCTACATACAGGCGACTAAGGATTTTCGCCAGTCTCTTGCCCTGTTTGTTTATTTCTCTGAAAGCTTAAGGGTCAGAAAGCTAATGTTACTTCTCTTTCTCTCTCTGGTGGAGAAGTATTATTATTATTTTGATTATGAGACTGATGGTCAGCAGCCTCCTGAGAGACTTACGGCTCATTCCACGAGGGCTGTCTCCTCTTCCACAGAAGCTTCATTTTTGAAAGCCCAAGAACAGATTTGCAAGGCTGCAACTTGGTCCTCTCTGCACACTTTTTCCAAATTTGATACTTTTGCCTCGGCTGAGGCCACTTTTGGGAGAAAGGTTCTTCAAGTGGTGGTGCCCTTCTGTTTAGGTTCCCTATCTTGTCCCTCCCGTATCATCTGTGTCCTCTAGCTTGGGTATTGGTTCCCACTAGTAATTGATGATGTTGTGTACTCTCCATATCTTAGGAAAGAAAAAGATTTATGCTTACCTGATAATCTATTTTATTTCTGGATATGGAGAGTCCACAACCCCACCCTTAAATTTTAAGACAGTTTTATATATATATATATATATATATCATTTTTTACTAAACTTCAGGCGCCTCTACACCTTTGTGTTGTTCCTTTTTCTTTTACAAGATACGATGAGTCCACGGATTTCATCCTTACTTATGGGATATCGTCTCCTGGTCAACAGGAGGAGGCAAAGAGCACCACAACAGAACTGTGTGTATATATAGCTCCTCCCTTCCCTCCCACTCCAGTCATTCTCTTTGCCTGTGTTAGAAATAGGAAGAGGTAAAGTGAGGTGATAGTTTAGTTTCTTCAATCAAGAGTTTTTTTTATTTTTAAATGGTGCCAGTGAGTACTATTTTATTTCAGGGTGTAGCCAGGACCTGGTCAGCCTCTTATTAGCAGAGCTACAGGTGGCTTTATGGCATTGGGAACTGGTGGGATTAATTTCTCACTGTGCCTCCCATATTGTATGCTGCCCTTCTTAATATGGTCTTAGCACTGCTAACTAAGGCCCTTCATGTCTCCACAGACTGGCAAGAAGATGCAGAAGACTTCTTCAGAGCTGTGGGACGATTCATGCTGTAGATCAGCACTCAGGTATGTGCAGCTAATACTTCTGGGACAGACCCTAACTCAGGAACCGCTGCAGCCTTTACTTCTGTGACCCCCTAATTTTTCCCCAAGGCCTCCCTTCAGGTGTTATGGTGGATGTGGTGGGGGGAGGATAACAGGATCGCTCAGAACATATTCAGAGGATATGTGGGAGCGCTATGGACTTTGGGCTGACGCTGGGGTTTATAATGGATGTCCCTAAAAACAGAGCAGGTCTCCGGTACTTATGGGGATCCGGTGTGAGTTTTATTGTGGGCTACAAATACATAGCACGGGAAGCGTGGGTGAGAGACCGCATGTGATTTTTACAGCTGCCCACGAAGGGCGCAGTTTTTCTCCCGCGCTCTAGAAGCCGCGCAGACATACTGTCATACGCAGCGTGGGTGAGTTGTTCGGAACCTTATCTGACTGCCGAGACCGCATGGTGTTAGTCATAAGAGCAAGCGGTCGTAGGCAGCATTTGCTAGGAGCGGAGTGAACATCGAGGGGGCTGGTAGGCGCCTCAGCAGAGCTGTAGAGGCGGCTGAGCTTGTTTAACTATCTGTTTTTTAAAAGTAAACGTTACTTGATCATATTTTTTTGTGTCGCTCTGATACTTTCAGTTTAATTTAAGAGACTCATCTGTTATTCTGGTGATCTATTGTTAAGAGTACAGCTGCCCACTTTATTCTGAGCTGTTTATTAACACATTAGTTGCAAGGCAAGACCAAGTCTGTTTTGTTATTTATACTGGAATTCAGAAATTAACATGGATATGAATGTTACATGTTCCTTATGTTTGAATGCAAATGTGGAACCTCCCGTTACCTTTTGCCCCTCGTGTACTGAGAGGGCTTTACAGTTTAGGGAGCAAATGTTTTTTATACAAATTTAAATAAGGCGGATGCTTCTCAAGGTTCTAACTATGAGAATCAGAGTATGCCACATCTTTCTCCCCAAGCGTCACAGTCCCTAACGCCTACCCAGGCACAGTCCAGTACCTCTGCAGTTTCACCTGCATTTACTCTAAAGGACATAGCAACTGTTATGTCCTCTACTCTTTCTGAAGCATTGTCTGCCTTTCCCGTACTGCAAGGGCAAACGCAGGAGGAAGGACGACCTTGTGGCTAATACGACTTTGGATGCTTTATTTGCGAGGTCAGAAATGCCTTTACAGGAATCAGAAATTGGACCCCCTATCTTAGGGTGAGCTTTCTGAATCGATAGCGACCTGCTACCGACGGATTCGGAAGTGATGTCTTTCCGGTTTAAACTGGAACACCTCCGCCTGTTATTGAAGGAGGTTTTGGTGACTCTGGACGACTGTGATTCTATCGTGGTCCCTCCAGAAAAATTGAGTAAGTTGGACAGATAGATATATAGATATATATATATATATATATATATATATATTATATATATATATATATATATATATATATATATAGATATATATATATTTATGATAGCGTTTTATATATATTATATTATCAAGTTTCGATTATTGTTATTAATATAAGATATTGGGTGTAATTTGCGCTACTTTATTACTTTGGATAGTAATTTGTGTGGTTTGGACATGTCAGTATTTATGATAAGAATCTTCAGTAGTGCTCTCCAAATAATATATCAGCTTATGGCAGGGTTATAACACAATATATTTAAATAATTATCCTTTAAAATAAACCCTCAATCGATATGCATCTACTAGAAACCACACAATTAATATAAATACCTGAATTCTTTTATTTAGTTAATGTCCATGAGCATTTTGAAATATATTTGTAATACCAGAATATGAAACACTATTATACACGTTAAAACCAACTATTAAGATATGCTATCCTTCTTACAAAGCCCAGAAAATGTTACCTTTAAAAATCAGCCTTATCTACAAACAGCCTTTCATACAGTTAACACCATGGGACTAAAATCTTTAACTTTTAACATCCAAACAATACAATCCTAACAGTGCTTATAAACAATAGGATAATATATATATTCTGCTATTTAACTGCAATTTATCCTAATACAATATTGATTTAAAACATCAGAACTTGCACAGATAAGTTACTTAGCCTACCAGATACAGATTTAAACAATACATAGGCTATGAAATGCTAACTTGAAATGTAAACTTCTTCTTTAAATCTATTTGCTGTACTTTAAACTGCAGTGATTTATAATTTAACTATAGTCTTACCAATAACCTTGTATACTTTACCAAATAAACCAATCGATATCCAGTTTTCAATGTTTCTCAACAGATTCAATTTCACCTCAGAATTTCAAAATTGGGGGTATTCACATATGGAGTCTAAGAGTAGCTGTGTGCTTTAATAATAACCACAGTAGTTATTCCTCCAGGATTAGCCAGCAGCCTCCCTCTCAGTCTCTATGCTTGGGGTTAAATCATCTGATTTTACCCCTCCCATTTTTTTGATCATTATCTATTATTGGTGAGTATTGGGAACGCTCAATGGAAACCTTGTCTCCGATTGGCCCTTTGCAACTGAACATGGATTGGTTTATTTGGGAATGTATGTTGTCAAGGAGATGCATTCCTGCAACAACCAATCATCTCATGGCTGCAATTCTCGCATCATAACACTGGTGGCAGCAGACATCACAACACAACAAATTCACCTTTAACATTTCTAAGCATTTTTAACAAGTTAATAATTCTCATAAGATGGTTATTTAATCAGACCACAACTCTCTGTATTAATCACATATAACCCCAATTATAGATGGGTAGTATTAGATTATTTTTTTCATATTATTCTGATACCAAATATGTTATATTATTAACATTGTATTGTATTAAGGCAATTTAATACTGCTAATTATTAGCTTAAAATGTATTACAATTTTATCAGTATCCTGGCATTTCTATACAAATAACAGCCTATTTTATATTCAGTACTGCATTGTGTTCTAACATGAATATACCATATTTTATGTTTCTAATAAGTCCTGGATGTATGAACCTTCTTCATGGAGACCTGAAATAAAAGCAAGTGTTATTAATATATTTTTTTTTTTTTTGGGTCCACAAATATCTATTTATATTCTTTAAAAACACAGAGGCTAAGGTATTCATGCTTTCAAAATATGTATATATATATATATATATACACACACATCCACTTCTATGCAGTATCTTGTATTTATTTTCCTAGTATATTTTATTTGTAATCTAAATACAGTTGTTGGAAACATGTAAGTCATGTGCTTTCATTGTGTGTTATCCTCCCCCAGACGCAACATTTATATTTTGTATATTTCAGTGTTAGCAGCCACAGCAGGGCTCATTTGCACCTCAGTGTGATGCCAAGGTTCTCCCAAGACATGTTACTTTAAACTAGACTAACAGGTTTCTCTGCGAGGAGTAGGGAGTTTATCACACATTTCCACTTTGAAAAACAAATGGTATCCTGATCTATGCATCAAAATGTTGTCTTTTTACACAGCAGGAAGTGGGCTTCAAAGGCTATGTTAACTCTCAATTATGGTTAAAACATGTTTGTATTTTCATCTAGGGAGCAAATGTTTTAGTGTCAAACCTCTGGAGACATCCTGTCTGCAGTTTAGTCCTGAAATGTTTATTCAAACTTGTGGGGTTTTTGTGAATCAAATCCTGACACCAGAATTTAAACCTTATTCCAGTAATATCTGATAAAAATATGGTTTCATACATAAACACATTTCCCTGTCCTATTGACATACATACATATATATATAAATATATATATATATATATATATATATATATATATATATATATAAAAATATGTATTTACCTGTGCCCTGACAGACAGATATCTAGAAGTCCCTTCTTATTCAGATGTTTTTCCAGTTCCCAAAAGAACTTCGGAAATAATTGCTAAGGAATGGGAGAGACCGGGTATACCATTTTCTCCCTCTCCCGTTTTCAGGAAGATGTATCCCATAGCGGATGCTATCAGGAATTCTTGGCAGACGGTACCTAAGGTGGAAGGTGCTATTTCCACTTTGGCTAAATGAACTACTATCCCTATTGAGGATAGTTGTGCTTTTAAGGACCCTATAGATAAGAAATTAGAGGGTCTTCTTAAGAAACTTAATGTTCATCAAGGATTACTTTTACAGCCGGCAGCCTGCATTGTCACGGTTACCAGGGCAGCTGCTTATTGGTTAGATGCTCTGGAGGAATCTCTTAAAACTGAGACTCCTTTTGGAAGAGATACAGGACAGAATTAAAGCCCTTAAGCTGGCTAATTCTTTTGTGACAGACGCTTCGCTGTAAATTACTAAGTTGGCGGCTAAGAGCTCAGGGTTTTCAATCTTAGCACGTAGGGCCTTATGGCTGAAGTCCTGGTCTGCCGATGTGTCATCCAAAACTAAGCTTTTGGCTATCCCTTATAAGGGTAAGACCTTGTTTGATCCTGACTTGAAAGAAATTATTTCTTACATCACGGGAGGTAAGGGTCACCTTCTCCCTCAGGATAAGAAGTCCAAACAGAGGGGTCGACAGAGTAATTTTTGTTCCTTTCGGAATTTCAAGGGATCTTCCTCTCCCCCTTCCTCTAAGCAGGAGGGGGGCTATTCTCAACCCAAGTCAATGTGGCAACCCAGCCAGGCTTGGAACAAGGACAAACAACCCAAAAAACCTGTTGCCGCCACTAAGTCAGCATGAAGGGGCGGCCCCCGATCCGGGACCGGATCTAGTGGGGGGCAGACTTATCGTTTTTCGTCCAGGCTTGGATGAGACCTTGGGCAATAGATATAGTATCTCAGGGACACATTCTGGAATTCAAAAATTCTTCCTCCAGAGGTAGAGTCCTTCTCTCTCGATTGACTGTAGACCAGATAAAGAGAGAGGCGTTCTTACGTTGTGTAAGAGACCTATCCTCCATGGGAGTATTTTGTCCCGTTCCAATACAGGGACAGGGGTTTTATTCAAATCTGTTTGTAGTTCCCAAAAAAGAGGTAACTTTCAGACCTATCTTAGATCTCAAGAGTCTAAACAAGTTTCTCAGAGTTCCATCTTTCAAGATGGAAACTATTCATACCATTCTTCCATTGATCCAGGAGGGTCAATTTATGACTACCGTGGATCTAAAGGATGCATATCTTCATGTTCCTATCCACAGAGATCATCACAAGTTCCTGAGGTTTGCCTTTCTGGACAAACATTTTCAGTTTGTGGCTCTTCCTTTTGGTCAGGCCACGGCACCCAGAATTTTCACAAAGGTTCTGGGGTCGCTGCTAGCGGTTCTGAGTCCGTGGGGCATTGCAGTGGAGCCTTATCTGGATGATATTCTGATCCAGGCGTCGTCTTATCAGCTAACAAAGTCTCATACCGACATTGTTCTGTCCTTCCTGAGGATTCATGGGTGGAAGGTGAATCTGGAGAAGAGTTCTCTAGTTCCACAAAAAAGGGTTCCTTTCCTGGGAACTCTAATCGACTCTCTATCCATGAAAATATTTTTGACGGAGGTCAGGAAATTGAAAATTCTGAACACATGCCGAGCCCTTCAGACCAATCCCCGGCCGTCCGTGGCTCAGTGCATGGAGGTAATTGGATTGATGGTAGCGGCAATGGACATCATTCAATTTGCTCGGTTTCATCTGAGGCATCTGCAACTGAGCATGCTCGGACAGTGGAATGGAGATTATACAAATTTGTCTCCTCAAATACATCTGGATCAGGAGACAAGGGACTCTCTTCTATGTTGGTTGTCGCTGGATCATCTTTCCCAGGGGACATGCTTTCGCAGACCCTCATGGGTGATAGTGACAACGGATGCCAGCCTGTTAGGATGGGGAGCAGTCTGGAATTCCCTGAGGGCTCAGGGGGTCTGGACTCAGGCGGAGTCCCTCCTTCCCATCAATATCCTAGAGTTGAGAGCAATATTCAATGCGCTTCAGGCTTGGAATCAGTTGGCTTCGGCCCAATTCATCAGATTCCAGTCGGACAACATAACGATGGTGGCCTACATCAATCAGGGGGGAACAAGAAGTTCCTTAGCGATGACAGAGGTAGCCAGGATAATACAGTGGGCGGAGTCTCTCACTCTTGCCATCTGTCCGTGATTCACATCCCAGGGGTGGAAAACTGGGAAGCAGATTTTCTGAGCAGACAGACATTTCATCCGGGAGAGTGGAAACTCCATCCGGAGGTATTTGCCGACCTGATTCTCAGATGGGGCAGGCCAGAGTTGGATCTCATGGCATCTCACCAGAATGCCATGCTTCAGAGATACGGGTCCAGGTCCAGGGATCCCCAGGCCGAGCTGATAGATGCCTTGGCAGTGCCTTGGTCCTTCAGCCTAGCTTATGTGTTTCCTTCTCATTCAGGGACCCTTCCATCATCCGAATCTAGTTTCTCTGCAGCTAACTGCTTGGAGATTGAATGCTTAATTTTATCTAAGCGAGGGTTTTCTGATTCGGTTATAGATACTTTGATTCAGGCGCATAAGCCTGTTACTAGGAAAATTTACCATAAGATATGGCGTAAATATCTTTATTGGTGCGAATCCAAGGGCTACTCATGGAGTAGGGTTAGCATTCCCAAGATTTTGTATTTTCTCCAAGATGGATTGGAGAAAGGGTTGTCAGCAAGTTCCTTAAAGGGACAGATTTCTGCTTTGTCTATTTTGTTGCACAAATGTCTGGCAGATGTTCCAGATGTTCAGTCTTTTTGTCAGGCTCTAAATAGAATCAGGCCTGTGTTTCGACCAATTGCTCCTCCTTGGAGTTTGAATTTAGTTCTTAAAGTTCTTCAAGGGGTTCCGTTTGAACCTATGCATTCCATAGATATTAAGTTATTATCTTGGAAAGTTTTGTCTTTGGTTGCTATTTCTTCTGCTCGCAGAGTTTCTGAGCTTTCGGCATTACAATGTGATTCTCCTTATCTTATTTTCCATTCTGATAAGGTGGTGTTACGTACCAAACCTGGTTTTCTTCCTAAGGTTGTTTCAAATAAAAATATTAATCAGGAAATTGTTGTTCCTTCCTTGTGTCCTAATCCTTCTTCTAAGAAGGAGCGACTGTTACATAATTTGGATGTGGTCCGTGCCTTGAAGTTTTACTTACAGGCAACTAAGGATTTTCGTCAATCTTCTTCCCTGTTTGTTGTGTTTTCTGGGATGAGTAGGGGTCAGAAAGCTACGGCTACCTCTTTCTTTTTGGCTTTAGAGTATCATCCGTTTTGCATATGAGACTGCTGGACAGCAGCCTTCTGAACGAATTATGGCTCATTCCACTAGGCTGTGGCTTCCTCATGGGCATTCAAAAATGATGCTTCTGTTGAACAAATTTGCAAAGCTGCAACTTGGTCTTCTCTTCACACTTTTTCAAAATTCTTAAAATTTGATACTTTTGCCTCGTCTGGGGCTGTTTTTCGGAGAAAAGTTCTTAAAGCAGTGGTGCCTTCCGTTTAGGTTCCCTGTCTTGTCCCTCCCTTTCATCCGTGTCCTATAGCTTTTGTATTGTATCGTATAAGTTAGGATGAAATCCGTGGACTCATCGTATCTTGTAAAAGAAAAAGGAAATGTATGCTTACCTGATAAATTTGTTTCTTTTACGATACGATGAGTCCACGGCCCGCCCTGTTTTTGTATGACAGGTCTTTTATTTTTGTTAAACTTCAGTCACCTCTGCACCTTGGCTTTTCCTTTCTCTTCCTAACTTCGGTCGAATGACTGGAGTGGGAGGGAAGGGAGAAGCTATATATACAGCTCTGCTGTGGTGCTCTTTGCCTCCCTCTGTTGACCAGGAGGCGATATCCCATAAGCAAGGATGAAATACGTGGACTCATCGTATCATAAAAGAAACAAATTTATCAGGTAAGCATAAATTTCCTTTTTTTTTCCATTTCCCTTCGGTCAAATGACTGGGGTTTATGGGTAGGGGAGTGACACTTAACAGCTTTGTTGTGGTGCTCTTTGCTTCCTTCTGCTGGCCAGCAGTGATATTCCCACTAGTAATTGATGACATTGTGGAGTCTCCATATCCGAAAAGAAATAGATTTATCAGGTAAGTATAAATCTTGTTTTTTAAAAACCGGGCACTAATTGATGAAAGTTTACATTTAAGTAGACAACCCAAGGTATTGATCTAGGTCCATTTTGGTATATTTCATGCCACCATTTCACCGCCAAATGCAACTTTGTTTTTTTTTAATGAAATTATGTACATACAACTTGTGCAATCATAACACAAATGGCTGTAAAAGCTTCTCTGATACCCCCTTCAGAAATAGCAGACATATATGTAATTATAAGGACGCTAATTGCAGCTGCACACCACACTTTTTTATTATTCCCAGCAGTTAAGGGGTCGATTAGGTAGCTTGTAAGGTTAATTTTAGCTGCAATGTAGAGATTACCCTCCCACCTGTTACCCCCCCTCCTTCACCCCCCCCCCCCCCCCCCACTGGTTACCGCCATCTTAGGTACTGGCAGACAGATGGCAGTTTAGGTGTGTATATATATATTCGCTATCATTTGTATTTGTGTGCAGTGTAGTGATCCTTCCCAACACTCCCACCTCCCTGATTTCCCAAATTGCTCTCTAACCCTCCCCATCCCACTAATTGTGGACATCTTTATTACTGGCTACCAGTACCTATAAAATACACTTTTTTAGTTGGTTTTTTTTTCTAGTGTAGTGGGCCCCTCACCCCACTTTTTTCTGTAGTGTACCTCCCCATCAATGTTGAGCAAAAAGAGGCTGCTCCTAGGGTGGTAATTAGCCATAGAACAAGCTATTGTTCGTTCCCAGCTTGAGAGCTTCTCTCTCTCTATTTTATTTATTTTATTTATGCAAATTATGACCCCGAGTGAAGTCTCCCTAAGGGTGATGCGGGAAGCCAGGCGAGGACCCGTTGCCCAGTATGCCTAGATAAATATGGCTGCACCTCACTGACGAGGCCTGCACTAGGCTGAAACCTATGTCTGGGGTTCAGAGAGGGATATTCGGTATTTGGATCAGGCTGATATACTACACAATGACATTAAAGAGGCTGCTTCTTGGGTGGTAACTAACCACAGAACAAGCTATTATGCTATTGTTGGTTCCCAGGCTGAGCGCTTCTCTCTTTTAGTATATGATTAAGGTCATGTTTGACTAAAATGTCACTGTTTTAATAATATTTAGTGCTGTGGAACCTACGCTCCATAAGGAGTGACAGAAGCACATTGAACAATACAAGTATAAGATGTTTCATTGCTGATAAGTCTCCCTTCTTTTCTAGGTGTTTAGACCAATTGCCGAACGCTTTGCATTTAAGTTGGACTGCGACATCAGGAGAAGGTGACCTAGATCTGTAATTCAGTAGCCTGCTGAGGGTTCAGGTGTTGCCATGTGTATGACGGCTGGGTAGGGTCACTTACTTTGTCTCTGGGTGACATGTTTATTCCTTTTAGGGGCTATTACCCCCGGGGAGGAGGGGAGATCTTAGTCAAGGTGTCTCCAGTGAAGAACTTAACCCCCATCACTATGACTGATCGAGGAAATGTCACCAAGATCTACGGACGAGCGTTTGTGGCTGGTGTCCTCCCCTACAAGGTGACTGGTAAACTTGTGTCCCATAAGTCTTCTGCAGTATTCAGGAATGAGGTGCTGAAGACCTCGTACTTGTTCCTAGACAGATCTACACGGGGGATGGGCACACCCAAGGCTGCCAATTACAGCTACTACAAGTCTAGTTCTGACTACTGATAGCTTGGCTCCCTCTATATACAGCATTATTAGCCTCATTCTCTAGCTCCCTCTATATACAGCACTATATAGCCTCATTCTCTAGCTCTCTCTATATACAGCACTATATAGCCTCATTCTCTAGCTCTCTCTATATACAGCACTATATAGCCTCATTATCTAGCTCCCTCTATATACAGCACTATAGAGCCTCATTCTCTAGCTCTCTCTATATACAGCACTATAGAGCCTCATTCTCTAGCTCCCTCTATATACAGCACTATATAGCCTCATTCTCTAGCTCTCTCTATATACAGCACTATAGAGCCTCATTCTCTAGCTCCCTCTATATACAGCACTATAGAGCCTCATTCTCTAGCTCTCTCTATATACAGCACTATATAGCCTCATTCTCTAGCTCCCTCTATATACAGCACTATATAGCCTCATTCTCTAGCTCTCTCTATATACAGCACTATAGAGCCTCATTCTCTAGCTCTCTCTATATACAGCACTATAGAGCCTCATTCTCTAGCTCCCTCTATATACAGCACTATAGAGCCTCATTCTCTAGCTCTCTCTATATACAGCACTATATAGCCTCATTCTCTAGCTCCCTCTATATACAGCACTATATAGCCTCATTCTCTAGCTCTCTCTATATACAGCACTATATAGCCTCATTCTCTAGCTCCCTGTATATACAGCACTATATAGCCTCATTCTCTAGCTCTCTCTATATACAGCACTATAGAGCCTCATTCTCTAGCTCCCTCTATATACAGCACTATAGAGCCTCATTCTCTAGCTCCCTCTATATACAGCACTATAGAGCCTCATTCTCTAGCTCTCTCTATATACAGCACTATATAGCCTCATTCTCTAGCTCCCTCTATATACAGCACTATATAGCCTCATTCTCTAGCTCTCTCTATATACAGCACTATATAGCCTCATTCTCTAGCTCCCTGTATATACAGCACTATATAGCCTCATTCTCTAGCTCTCTATATACAGCACTATAGAGCCTCATTCTCTAGCTCCCTCTATATACAGCACTATAGAGCCTCATTCTCTAGCTCCCTCTATATACAGCACTATATAGCCTCATTCTCTAGCTCCCTGTATATACAGCACTATATAGCCTCATTCTCTAGCTCTCTCTATATACAGCACTATAGAGCCTCATTCTCTAGCTCTCTCTATATGCAGCACTATATAGCCTCATTCTCTAGCTCTCTCTATATACAGCACTATATAGCCTCATTCTCTAGCTCTCTCTATATACAGCACTATATAGCCTCATTCTCTAGCTCCCTGTATATACAGCACTATATAGCCTCATTCTCTAGCTCTCTCTATATACAGCACTATAGAGCCTCATTCTCTAGCTCTCTCTATATGCAGCACTATATAGCCTCATTCTCTAGCTCTCTCTATATACAGCACTATATAGCCTCATTCTCTAGCTCCCTCTATATACAGCACTATAGAGCCTCATTCTCTAGCTCCCTCTATATACAGCACTATAGAGCCTCATTCTCTAGCTCCCTCTATATACAGCACTATATAGCCTCATTCTCTAGCTCCCTCTATATACAGCACTATATAGCCTCATTCTCTAGCTCCCTCTATATACAGCACTATATAGCCTCATTCTCTAGCTCCCTCTATATACAGCACTATATAGCCTCATTCTCTAGCTCTCTCTATATACAGCACTATATAGCCTCATTCTCTAGCTCTCTCTATATACAGCACTATAGAGCCTCATTCTCTAGCTCCCTCTATATACAGCAACTATATAGAGCCTCATTCTCTAGCTCCCTGTATATACAGCACTATAAGCCTCATTCTCTAGCTCTCTCTATATACAGCACTATATAGCCTCATTCTCTAGCTCTCTCTTATACAGCACTATATAGCCTCATTCTCTAGCTCCCTGTATATTACAGGCACTTATAGCCTCATTCTCTAGCTGCCCTTATATACAGCACTATATAGCCTCATTATCTAGCTCCCTCTATATACAGCACTATATAGCCTCATTTCTCTAGCTCCCTCTATATACAGCACTATAGGCCTCATTCTCTAGCTCTCTCTATATACAGCACTATAGAGCCTCATTCTCTAGCTCCCTCTATATACAGCACTATATAGCCTCATTCTCTAGCTCTCTCTATATACAGCACTATAGAGCCTCATTCTCTAGCTCCCTCTATATACAGCACTATAGAGCCTCATTCTCTAGCTCCCTCTATATACAGCACTATATAGCCTCATTCTCTAGCTCTCTCTATATACAGCACTATATAGCCTCATTCTCTAGCTCCCTCTATATACAGCACTATATAGCCTCATTCTCTAGCTCTCTCTATATACAGCACTATAGAGCCTCATTCTCTAGCTCCCTCTATATACAGCACTATATAGCCTCATTCTCTAGCTCTCTCTATATACAGCACTATATAGCCTCATTCTCTAGCTCTCTCTATATACAGCACTATATAGCCTCATTCTCTAGCTCTCTCTATATACAGCACTATATAGCCTCATTCTCTAGCTCTCTCTATATACAGCACTATATAGCCTCATTCTCTAGCTCCCTCTATATACAGCACTATATAGCCTCATTCTCTAGCTCTCTCTATATACAGCACTATATAGCCTCATTCTCTAGCTCTCTCTATATACAGCACTATAGAAGCCTCATTCTCTAGCTCTCCTCTATATACAGCACTATATAGCCTCATTCTCTAGCTCTCTCTATATACAGCACTATATAGCCTCATTCTCTAGCTCTCTCTATATACAGCACTATATAGCCTCATTCTCTAGCTCCCTCTATATACAGCACTATATAGCCTCATTCTCTAGCTCTCTCTATATACAGCACTATAGAGCCTCATTCTCTAGCTCTCTCTATATACAGCACTATAGAGCCTTATTCTCTAGCTCTCTCTATATACAGCACTATATAGCCTCATTCTCTAGCTCCCTCTATATACAGCACTATAGAGCCTCATTCTCTAGCTCTCTCTATATACAGCACTATAGAGCCTCATTCTCTAGCTCTCCTCTATATACAGCACTATAGAGCCTCATTCTCTAGCTCTCTCTATATACAGCACTATATAGCCTCATTCTCTAGCTCTCCTCTATATACAGCACTATATAGCCTCATTCTCTAGCTCCCTGTATATACAGCACTATATAGCCTCATTCTCTAGCTCTCTCTATATACAGCACTATAGAGCCTTATTCTCTAGCTCTCTCTATATACAGCACTATAGAGCCTCATTCTCTAGCTCCCTCTATATACAGCACTATATAGCCTCATTCTCTAGCTCTCTCTATATACAGCACTATAGAGCCTCATTCTCTAGCTCCCTCTATATACAGCACTATAGAGCCTCATTCTCTAGCTCTCTCTATATACAGCACTATATAGCCTCATTCTCTAGCTCCCTGTATATACAGCACTATAGAGCCTCATTCTCTAGCTCTCTCTATATACAGCACTAATATAGCCTCATTCTCTAGCTCCCTGTATATACAGCACATATATAGCCTCATTCTCTAGCTCTCTCTATATACAGCACTATAGAGCCTCATTCTCTAGCTCTCTCTATATACAGCACTATATAGCCTCATTCTCTTAGCTCCCTCTATATACAGCACTATATAGCCTCATTCTCTAGCTCTCTCTATATACAGCACTATATAGCCTCATTCTCTAGCTCCCTGTATATACAGCACTATATAGCCTCATTCTCTAGCTCCCTCTATATACAGCACTATATAGCCTCATTCTCTAGCTCTCTCTATATACAGCACTATATAGCCTCATTCTCTAGCTCTCTCTATATACAGCACTATATAGCCTCATTCTCTAGCTCCCTCTATATACAGCACTATATAGCCTCAGTTCTCTAGCTCTCTCTATATTCAGCACATATAGCCTCATTCTCTAGCTCTCTCTATATACAGCACTATATAGCCTCATTCTCTAGCTCCCTGTATATACAGCACTATAGAGCCTCATTCTCTAGCTCCCTCTATATACAGCACTATATAGCCTCATTCTCTAGCTCCCTCTATATACAGCACTATATAGCCTCATTCTCTAGCTCTCTCTATATACAGCACTATAGAGCCTCATTCTCTAGCTCCCTCTATATACAGCACTATAGAGCCTCATTCTCTAGCTCCCTCTATATACAGCACTATATAGCCTCATTCTCTAGCTCTCTCTATATACAGCACTATAGAGCCTCATTCTCTAGCTCCCTCTATATACAGCACTATATAGCCTCATTCTCTAGCTCCCTCTATATACAGCACTATAGAGCCTCATTCTCTAGCTCCCTCTATATACAGCACTATATAGCCTCATTCTCTAGCTCCCTCTATATACAGCACTATATAGCCTCATTCTCTAGCTCCCTCTATATACAGCACTATAGAGCCTCATTCTCTAGCTCTCTCTATATACAGCACTATATAGCCTCATTCTCTAGCTCTCTCTATATACAGCACTATATAGCCTCATTCTCTAGCTCCCTCTATATACAGCACTATAGAGCCTCATTCTCTAGCTCCCTCTATATACAGCACTATATAGCCTCATTCTCTAGCTCTCTCTATATACAGCACTATAGAGCCTCATTCTCTAGCTCCCTCTATATACAGCACTATAGAGCCTCATTCTCTAGCTCCCTCTATATACAGCACTATATAGCCTCATTCTCTAGCTCTCTCTATATACAGCACTATAGAGCCTCATTCTCTAGCTCCCTCTATATACAGCACTATATAGCCTCATTCTCTAGCTCCCTCTATATACAGCACTATATAGCCTCATTCTCTAGCTCTCTCTATATACAGCACTATATAGCCTCATTCTCTAGCTCTCTCTATATACAGCACTATAGAGCCTCATTCTCTAGCTCCCTCTATATACAGCACTATAGAGCCTCATTCTCTAGCTCTCTCTATATACAGCACTATATAGCCTCATTCTCTAGCTCCCTGTATATACAGCACTATAGAGCCTCATTCTCTAGCTCTCTCTATATACAGCACTATATAGCCTCATTCTCTAGCTCTCTCTATATACAGCACTATATAGCCTCATTCTCTAGCTCTCTCTATATACAGCACTATATAGCCTCATTCTCTAGCTCTCTCTATATACAGCACTATAGAGCCTCATTCTCTAGCTCCCTCTATATACAGCACTATAGAGCCTCATTCTCTAGCTCCCTCTATATACAGCACTATAGAGCCTCATTCTCTAGCTCCCTCTATATACAGCACTATATAGCCTCATTCTCTAGCTCTCTCTATATACAGCACTATAGAGCCTCATTCTCTAGCTCCCTCTATATACAGCACTATAGCCTCATTCTCTAGCTCTCTCTATATACAGCACTATATAGCCTCATTCTCTAGCTCCCTGTATATACAGCACTATATAGCCTCATTCTCTAGCTCTCTCTATATACAGCACTATATAGCCTCATTCTCTAGCTCTCTCTATATACAGCACTATATAGCCTCATTCTCTAGCTCCCTCTATATACAGCACTATATAGCCTCATTCTCTAGCTCTCTCTATATACAGCACTATATAGCCTCATTCTCTAGCTCCCTGTATATACAGCACTATAGAGCCTCATTCTCTAGCTCCCTCTATATACAGCACTATATAGCCTCATTCTCTAGCTCTCTCTATATACAGCACTATAGAGCCTCATTCTCTAGCTCCCTCTATATACAGCACTATATAGCCTCATTCTCTAGCTCTCTCTATATACAGCACTATATAGCCTCATTCTCTAGCTCCCTCTATATACAGCACTATAGAGCCTCATTCTCTAGCTCTCTCTATATACAGCACTATAGAGCCTCATTCTCTAGCTCCCTCTATATACAGCACTATATAGCCTCATTCTCTAGCTCCCTCTATATACAGCACTATATAGCCTCATTCTCTAGCTCTCTCTATATACAGCACTATATAGCCTCATTCTCTAGCTCTCTCTATATACAGCACTATATAGCCTCATTCTCTAGCTCTCTCTATATACAGCACTATAGAGCCTCATTCTCTAGCTCCCTCTATATACAGCACTATATAGCCTCATTCTCTAGCTCTCTCTATATACAGCACTATATAGCCTCATTCTCTAGCTCCCTCTATATACAGCACTATAGAGCCTCATTCTCTAGCTCCCTCTATATACAGCACTATATAGCCTCATTCTCTAGCTCCCTCTATATACAGCACTATAGAGCCTCATTCTCTAGCTCTCTCTATATACAGCACTATATAGCCTCATTCTCTAGCTCCCTGTATATACAGCACTATATAGCCTCATTCTCTAGCTCTCTCTATATACAGCACTATAGAGCCTCATTCTCTAGCTCTCTCTATATACAGCACTATAGAGCCTCATTCTCTAGCTCTCTCTATATACAGCACTATAGAGCCTCATTCTCTAGCTCCCTCTATATACAGCACTATATAGCCTCATTCTCTAGCTCCCTCTATATACAGCACTATATAGCCTCATTCTCTAGCTCTCTCTATATACAGCACTATATAGCCTCATTCTCTAGCTCTCTCTATATACAGCACTATAGAGCCTCATTCTCTAGCTCCCTCTATATACAGCACTATAGAGCCTCATTCTCTAGCTCTCTCTATATACAGCACTATATAGCCTCATTCTCTAGCTCTCTCTATATACAGCACTATATAGCCTCATTCTCTAGCTCTCTCTATATACAGCACTATAGAGCCTCATTCTCTAGCTCCCTCTATATACAGCACTATAGAGCCTCATTCTCTAGCTCTCTCTATATACAGCACTATATAGCCTCATTCTCTAGCTCTCTCTATATACAGCACTATAGAGCCTCATTCTCTAGCTCCCTCTATATACAGCACTATATAGCCTCATTCTCTAGCTCTCTCTATATACAGCACTATATAGCCTCATTCTCTAGCTCTCTCTATATACAGCACTATAGAGCCTCATTCTCTAGCTCCCTCTATATACAGCACTATATAGCCTCATTCTCTAGCTCTCTCTATATACAGCACTATAGAGCCTCATTCTCTAGCTCCCTCTATATACAGCACTATATAGCCTCATTCTCTAGCTCTCTCTATATACAGCACTATAGAGCCTCATTCTCTAGCTCTCTCTATATACAGCACTATATAGCCTCATTCTCTAGCTCCCTGTATATACAGCACTATATAGCCTCATTCTCTAGCTCCCTGTATATACAGCACTATATAGCCTCATTCTCTAGCTCTCTCTATATACAGCACTATAGAGCCTCATTCTCTAGCTCCCTCTATATACAGCACTATAGAGCCTCATTCTCTAGCTCCCTCTATATACAGCACTATATAGCCTCATTCTCTAGCTCCCTCTATATACAGCACTATATAGCCTCATTCTCTAGCTCCCTCTATATACAGCACTATATAGCCTCATTCTCTAGCTCCCTCTATATACAGCACTATATAGCCTCATTCTCTAGCTCCCTCTATATACAGCACTATATAGCCTCATTCTCTAGCTCTCTCTATATACAGCACTATATAGCCTCATTATCTAGCTCCCTCTATATACAGCACTATATAGCCTCATTCTCTAGCTCTCTCTATATACAGCACTATAGAGCCTCATTCTCTAGCTCCCTCTATATACAGCACTATAGAGCCTCATTCTCTAGCTCCCTCTATATACAGCACTATATAGCCTCATTCTCTAGCTCTCTCTATATACAGCACTATAGAGCCTCATTCTCTAGCTCCCTCTATATACAGCACTATAGAGCCTCATTCTCTAGCTCTCTCTATATACAGCACTATATAGCCTCATTCTCTAGCTCTCTCTATATACAGCACTATATAGCCTCATTCTCTAGCTCCCTGTATATACAGCACTATATAGCCTCATTCTCTAGCTCTCTCTATATACAGCACTATATAGCCTCATTCTCTAGCTCTCTCTATATACAGCACTATAGAGCCTCATTCTCTAGCTCCCTGTATATACAGCACTATAGAGCCTCATTCTCTAGCTCCCTCTATATACAGCACTATATAGCCTCATTCTCTAGCTCTCTCTATATACAGCACTATAGAGCCTCATTCTCTAGCTCTCTCTATATACAGCACTATATAGCCTCATTCTCTAGCTCTCTCTATATACAGCACTATAGAGCCTCATTCTCTAGCTCCCTCTATATACAGCACTATATAGCCTCATTCTCTAGCTCTCTCTATATACAGCACTATAGAGCCTCATTCTCTAGCTCCCTGTATATACAGCACTATAGAGCCTCATTCTCTAGCTCTCTCTATATACAGCACTATATAGCCTCATTCTCTAGCTCTCTCTATATACAGCACTATAGAGCCTCATTCTCTAGCTCTCTCTATATACAGCACTATAGAGCCTCATTCTCTAGCTCCCTCTATATACAGCACTATATAGCCTCATTCTCTAGCTCTCTCTATATACAGCACTATAGAGCCTCATTCTCTAGCTCCCTGTATATACAGCACTATAGAGCCTCATTCTCTAGCTCCCTCTATATACAGCACTATATAGCCTCATTCTCTAGCTCTCTCTATATACAGCACTATAGAGCCTCATTCTCTAGCTCCCTCTATATACAGCACTATATAGCCTCATTCATGCTGCACAGTGCTCCCAGCTAGGGCCATCCTGTTACAATTGCACGTTTCTTGCTGATTTCTTTACCCCTCCCTGTTGCTTGATTAACTTCTTATCCTCCAATTAGCAAGCCCCATATGCTATGTGTCTGTAGCTCTGCATCTCAGTGCAGCATACTGTAGTATGCAGTAGATTACCTGGTTACTCGCTGGTGTTCGTGTCTTTACCTAGATTGCTTTATAATGTTCCTGTGTTTGCTTTTTGTGCAGATGGCGAGGGATATGGCTTCAAGTGCAGTGCGCTGTATACGTCGGGAAGTTAACAATCTGCATGTGGATATCCAAGCGGTACAGGAACCCAGCGATAAAGCTGTGGGCAACGGCAGTGGCATCATGTAAGTAGTTTTGCTGAATCTGGTTATTAGTGAGTGTCTGGGGGGATATGTGCTCTATAGGTCATGGTGCCTGACACTTGGTATCCGTCTCTTTCTTATTTCTCCAGTGTCATTGCTGAGACCTCCACAGGCTGCTTGTTTGCAGGGTCCGCGCTTAGTAAACGGGGTAAGACACGTTGTATTTGTTGCACAGGGAGGTGCATGTGGGCAGGAGGGAGGGTGGCTGTCACCTCCATCATACTCAGACACTATCTTCTCACAGGTGTGCCTGCAGATAAAGTTGGAGCAGAGGCCGCAGACATTTTGCTAAGAAACTTGCGACATGGCGGCTGCGTGGATGAGTATTTACAAGACCAGGTATTGAAGTAAAGTCTTGCCATGCTCACCACATGTAGTTTGTTTTATTTGCTGATTAAACAGGGAATTGTTTTTTTTATGCAGTTGATCATATTTATGGCTCTGGCTGATGGAATCTCCCGGATCCGAACAGGGCCTCTCACACTGCACACACAAACAGCCATCCACTTCGCACAACAGTTCACCAAGGTAATAAATGAGAATGTCTGGTGTTGGTTAGATGTGCATGCAGATAATTCAGGGGGCACAGGCTGCAGTTTTGAGGGCCACACATCATTTATTGTCTTTTCCCTTCAGGCAAAGTTTACAGTGAACAGATGTGAGGAGCCAGACGCAGAGAACTATATCATTGAATGTCAGGGGACTGGACACCAGAACCCAACTGCCTGAGTGACGAGAAAACGCGACCTCTGAGCCTGGTGCCAGCATTGTGACATTTACAGTCCCCTTAGCTCTTTCATGGCACACCAGGGGGTGCAGAGCAATGAACACAGGGACATAGTGACACCATGGGAAGGACCCACAGTAGTGAGAGCATGGGTGGTGTTATGATCAGGTCCCTGGCACAGCTCCTCGTTCTGCTCTGTCACTGGACTTTGTGCATAATGACAAATCATGGCGTCCAAGTAGACGGGAGCAATGCCCCTAACCAAGGCTTCCTAGGAGTCTGTCGCACCTCACCCTTGTGTCAGACATCACGCACACTGTGTCGCACCTCACCCTTGTGTCAGACATAACGCACACTGTGTCGCACCTCACCCTTGTGTCAGACATCACGCACACTGTGTCGCACCTCACCCTCGTGTCAGACATCACGCACACTGTCGCACCTCACCCTCGTGTCAGACATCACGCACACTGTGTCGCACCTCACCCTCGTGTCAGACATCACGCACACTGTGTCGCACCTCACCCTTGTGTCAGACATAACGCACACTGTGTCGCACCTCACCCTTGTGTCAGACATCACGCACACTGTGTCGCACCTCACCCTCGTGTCAGACATCACGCACACTGTCGCACCTCACCCTCGTGTCAGACATCACGCACACTGTGTCGCACCTCACCCTCGTGTCAGACATCACGCACACTGTATCGCACCTCACCCTCGTGTCAGACATCTGTCATCCCTTGCACTCGCCCTCTTCTGTTCACCCTTAAATGTCCCACTGTCAGCCCTTTTATATTCTAATATCCTTGTTGCCCTGTGCTGGCAAAAATCCCAGCAGCTTTTGATGCTGCAGTCAGAGTATTCACTTTGCAGTTGTCAGAGCTGCCAGGTGAGGGCAGCAGTGGGCTCCAGGAGGTTTCAGTAGGCGATTACTGCTCTGTGTCATTTGGAGGATTAAAGGATTAATGCTGTGCTGCTGCTGTTAGTCTGATACTTCCTCTGCTGCTTGTGACTGAGAGCAGCAGCCGCGCTCCTAGTGTCATGTGACTGTGTCTGGTAACATTATACATGAGGGCTCAGTACAAATGCTGACCGGTTACTACCTTCCTCTTGTACACTTCAGTAGTCGCTTGTACACTTCACTAGTCGCTTGTACACTTCACTAGTCGCTTGTACACTTCACTAGTCGCTTGTACACTTCAGTAGTTGCTTGTACACTTCACTAGTCGCTTGTACACTTCACTAGTCGCTTGTACACTTCACTAGTCGCTTGTACACTTCACTAGTCGCTTGTACACTTCAGTAGTCGCTTGTACACTTCACTAGTCGCTTGTACACTTCACTAGTCGCTTGTACACTTCACTAGTCGCTTGTACACTTCACTAGTCGCTTGTACACTTCACTAGTCGCTTGTACACTTCACTAGTCGCTTGTACACTTCACTAGTCGCTTGTACACTTCACTAGTCGCTTGTACACTTCACTAGTCGCTTGTACACTTCACTAGTCGCTTGTACACTTCACTAGTCGCTTGTACACTTCACTAGTCGCTTGTACACTTCACTAGTCGCTTGTACACTTCACTAGTCGCTTGTACACTTCACTAGTCGCTTGTACACTTCAGTAGTCGCTTGTACACTTCACTAGTCGCTTGTACACTTCACTAGTCGCTTGTACACTTCAGTAGTCGCTTGTACACTTCAGTAGTCGCTTGTACACTTCACTAGTCGCTTGTACACTTCACTAGTCGCTTGTACACTTCACTAGTCGCTTGTACACTTCAGTAGTCGCTTGTACACTTCAGTAGTCGCTTGTACACTTCACTAGTCGCTTGTACACTTCACTAGTCGCTTGTACACTTCAGTAGTCGCTTGTACACTTCACTAGTCGCTTGTACACTTCACTAGTCGCTTGTACACTTCACTAGTCGCTTGTACACTTCACTAGTCGCTTGTACACTTCACTAGTCGCTTGTACACTTCACTAGTCGCTTGTACACTTCAGTAGTCGCTTGTACACTTCACTAGTCGCTTGTACACTTCACTAGTCGCTTGTACACTTCACTAGTCGCTTGTACACTTCACTAGTCGCTTGTACACTTCACTAGTCGCTTGTACACTTCACTAGTCGCTTGTACACTTCACTAGTCGCTTGTACACTTCACTAGTCGCTTGTACACTTCACTAGTCGCTTGTACACTTCAGTAGGACCCAACTGTGCAGCACTTACCCTGAAAGCTGGGTGACTTCCAGCTTAAAGGGACAGTCTAGTCCAAAATAAACTTTCATAATTCTGATAGGGAATGTCATTTTAAACAAATTTCCATCTTACTTTTATAACCAATTTTGCTTTGTTCTCTTGGTATTCTTAGTTGAAAGCTAAACCTAGGAGGTTCATGTGCTAATTTCTAAGCCCTTGAAGTCCGCCTCCCATCTCAGGGCATTTTGTCAGTTTTTTACCACTAGAGGTTGTTAATTCATGTCTGTCATATTGATAACTGTGCTCACGCACGTAATGTTCCTATGATCCAGCACTGATTGGCTAAAATGTAAGTCTGGCAAAAGAACTGAAATAAGGGGACAGTTTGCAGAGACTTAGATACAAGGTAATCACAGAGGTAAAAAGTATATTAATATAACTGAGATAAGTGGCAGTCTGCAGAGGCTTAGATACAGGGTAATCACAGAGGTAAAAAGTATATTAATATAACTGAGATAAGGGGCAGTCTGCAGAGGCTTAGATACAAGGTAATCACAGAGGTAAAAAGTGTATTAATATAACTGAGATAAGGAGCAGTCTGCAGAGGCTTAGATACAAGGTAATCACAGAGGTAAAAAGTATATTAATATAACTGAGATACGGAGCAGTCTGCAGAGGTTTAGATACAGGGTAATCACAGAGGTAAAAAGTATATTAATATAACTGAGATAAGGGGGCAGTCTGCAGAGGCTTAGATACAGGGTAATCACAGAGGTAAAAAGTATATTAATATAACTGAGATACGGAGCAGTCTGCAGAGACTTAGATACAAGGTAATCACAGAGGTAATATGTATATTATAATAACTGAGATAAGGAGCAGTCTGCAGAGGTTTAGATACAAGGTAATCACAGAGGTAAAAAGTATATTAATATAACTGAGATAAGGGGCAGTCTGCAGAAGCTTAGCTACAAGGTAATCACAGAGGTAAAAAGTATATTAATATAACTGAGATAAGGAGCAGTCTGCAGAGGCTTAGATACAAGGTAATCACAGAGGTAAAAAGTGTATTAATATAACTGAGATAAGGAGCAGTCTGCAGAGGCTTAGATACAAGGTAATCACAGAGGTAAAAAGTATATTAATATAACTGAGATAAGGGGCAATCACAGAGGTAAAAAGTATATTAATATAACTGAGATAAGGGGAAGCCTGCAGAGGCTTAGATACAAGGTAATCACAGAGGTAAAAAGTGTATTAATATAACTGAGATAAGGAGCAGTCTGCAGAGGCTTAGATACAAGGTAATCACAGAGGTAAAAAGTATATTAATATAACTGAGATAAGGAGCAGTCTGCAGAGGCTTAGATACAAGGTAATCAGAGGTAAAAAGTGTATTAATATAACTGAGATAAGAGAGCAGTCTGCAGAGGCTTAGATACAAGGTAATCACAAAGGTAAAAAGTATATTAATATAACTGAGATAAGGTGCAGTCTGCAGAGGCTTAGATACAAGGTAATCACAGAGGTAAAAAGTATATTAATATAACTGAGATAAGGAGCAGTCTGCAGAGGCTTAGATACAAGGTAATCACAGAGGTAAAAAGTGTATTATATAACTGAGATACGGAGCAGTCTGCAGAGGCTTAGATACAGGGTAATCACAGAGGTAAAAAGTATATTAATATAACTGAGATAAGGGGCAATCACAGAGGTAAAAAGTATATTAATATAACTGAGATAAGGGGAAGCCTGCAGAGGCTTAGATACAAGGTAATCAGAGGTAAAAAGTGTATTAATATAACTAAGCCTCTGCAGACTGCTCTCTTATCTCAGATACAAGGTAATCACAGAGGTAAAAAGTATATTAATATAACTGAGATAAGGTGCAGTCTGCAGAGGCTTAGATACAAGGTAATCACAGAGGTAAAAAGTATATTAATATAACTGAGATAAGGTGCAGTCTGCAGAGGCTTAGATACAAGGTAATCACAGAGGTAAAAAGTATATTAATATAACTGAGATAAGGGGCAGTCTGCAGAGGCTTAGATACAAGGTAATCACAGAGGTAAAAAGTATATTAATATAACTGAGATAAGGAGCAGTCTGCAGAGGCTTAGATACAAGGTAATCACAGAGGTAAAAAGTATATTAATATAACTGAGATAAGGTGCAGTCTGCAGAGGCTTAGATACAAGGTAATCAGAAAGGTAAAAAGTATATTAATATAACTGAGATAAGGTGCAGTCTGCAGAGGCTTAGATACAAGGTAATCACAGAGGTAGAAAGTGTGTTAGTTGTGCAAAACTAGGGAATGGGTAATAAAGGGATTATCTATCTTTTAAAACAAAAAAAACATTCTGGTGCATACCCTTTAGATGTCATCTGCAAGATACACTTGGTAAACAATGCTGTCAACACTATTTAAAGTGAATGTGAACTTTCAAGAATTAGTGGAGATCTGGCTTTGCACAAGAGAAAGGTATTTGTTAAAATCTGCTGCAATGTAAACTTTCATGAATGAAAGTGCCCCTGTTTTTAATAGTATTTATATTCATTCACTTTTAAGTTATTTAGTTTTAGGTGAATATGTGTCCTGCTGCCTTCCTTGTTCTTAACGATTAAAGGAAGGTAGAATCCAGCACTGAAACCCACAGGATAAACCCACCTGAAGCTACTACCATGCTCCCAAACGTAACATGAAAAAAATGGTGCAGGGGGTTTCCAAATATGCCAAATATTCCTTTATTGCAAAATAGTGTCCATAATAGGGTCAAAAGAGCACGACGTTTTGGGGCACATGCCCTTAATCATGCCTTCCTTGTTCTTAATGCCAGTGAATATGTGCCCTGCTGCCTTCCTTGTTCTTAACGCCAGTGAATATGTGCCCTGCTGCCTTCCTTGTTCTTAACGCCAGTGAATATGTGCCCTGCTGCCTTGCTTGTTCTTAACGCCAGTGAATATGTGCCCTGCTGCCTTCCTTGTTCTTAATGCCAGTGAATATGTGCCCTGCTGCCTTGCTTGTTCTTAACGCCAGTGAATATGTGCCCTGCTGCCTTCCTTGTTCTTAACGCCAGTGAATATGTGCCCTGCTGCCTTCCTTGTTCTTAACACCAGTGAATATGTGCCCTGCTGCCTTCCTTGTTCTTAATGCCAGTGAATATGTGCCCTGCTGCCTTCCTTGTTCTTAACGCCAGTGAATATGTGCCCTGCTGCCTTCCTTGTTCTTAACGCCAGTGAATATGTGCCCTGCTGCCTTCCTTGTTCTTAACGCCAGTGAATATGTGCCCTGCTGCCTTCCTTGTTCTTAACGCCAGTGAATATGTGCCCTGCTGCCTTGCTTGTTCTTAACGCCAGTGAATATGTGCCCTGCTGCCTTGCTTGTTCTTAACGCCAGTGAATATGTGCCCTGCTGCCTTGCTTGTTCTTAACGCCAGTGAATATGTGCCCTGCTGCCTTGCTTGTTCTTAACGCCAGTGAATATGTGCCCTGCTGCCTTGCTTGTTCTTAACGCCAGTGAATATGTGCCCTGCTGCCTTCCTTGCTATTATGACAGTAACTGTGTAAGCAGCCACAAATACAAACAGAAAGAAGTGCTCAACCAGGCATGAACAGCGCTGTAGCTTGTTCTATGGCAAGTTACCACCCAGGACCCCAGCCTCTTTTTGCCCAGTTGTGTTTTTCACAGAGGAAAACGTTCCTGAAGTATATCAGTCTGATCCCGACAACAAGGTCAGTACAGCCCGAAATACCAGGCAAGAACAAGAAACAATACAACCACAGATGATTTTCGACCTTCTTTGGGCCTCTTCAGTGAGGTGCAGCCATATTCCTGTAGCACATATGGCACTGTGTGCGCGGCCCCCTGCTCTCACGCTGGTGACTGTGTGTGCAGCCATATTCCTGTAGCACATATGGCACTGTGTGCGCGGCCCCCTTATCTCACGCTGGTGACTGTGTGTGCTGCCACTTTCCTTGCTCTTATACCCACAAACCTGGTCATGTTGCCACACTATTGGGAATGTTCCTACTACAAGTCAACAAGAAGCTACTAACCCACTGGCACTATTACAAGTTTCCTCACACCCAGGACCTGCAGTATAAGACCCAGCGCTTAAGTCCCATCTGGGGCCATTAAAACAAAATCCGTTTTGACATCATGTTTGTTTTATATTGTGTGGGGTGAGATGATTGACAGGACCAGCATACACATATTAATGGGGGCATGTGCTGCCTGGTACAGATGTGCACATGACGTGCATGAGCTTCTGCTGTCTGGTACAGATGTGCACATGACGTGCATGAGCTTCTGCTGTCTTGTACTTATGTGCACATCACGTGCATGAGCTTCTGCTGTCTGGTACACATGTGCACGTGCATGGGTATCTGTATGTTGTACAAGACTTTATGTAATAACCCCATAAAAATCCTTATGTGATTATATTAATGTAATCAGAACATGACTGTCATTATATACATCACATAACCTAGTAAATCAGTGACCTTTTAAAGGGACATAAACGCTTGCTTTACATAAATCACATATTACTCCTGTACAACAATGGTATTGGTATCACATTATTTTCCAACACTACCAGACACGATTGGAAGTAAAAAGGTTTTCAACTGAATTATGTCTGTACCTACCAACCTTCCTCTATACTGCACCACATTACATAAGTGCGCTTTTGCTGATAGTATTCTATTTGTCACGTTTGCTGCGGTTCTTTCTAGGACTAGTAGTTTCTTTTATTTATTTATTTATGAACCAATTCAGTATACAATTCCAGAGAAAAAGAAGAAGACGAGCACAAACAAATAATACCCCATAGGTATTTTCCAGACATCGTCATTACTAACAATACCTCAATATACAGTACATACTGTATATGTATATTCTATAGAAAAAGAAACAAGCGCAAGCCCAAATCAAGGTAGACGTTTGTACACTTTATTACACACACACCGGTTAAAAACACTTACAGGATTATGTGAATGAACAGTTGGATAACCAATTATCCTCTTGAAAAAGTCTGTTCAGGGCGGAGGAAACGCATTGGGGGCGGAGCTCTGGGTGGCTCTCCTGGAACAAGTTTACCATAAGATCCAACCCGGTGTTGTGTATCGAGAGATACAAAAGATTGACATTTGGACTTTTTATTCTACATCCCTGAGTGGGAGACAGACTTGTTTATTCACTTAATCCTGTAAGTGTTTTTAACCGGTGTGTGTGTAATAAAGTGTACAAATGTCTACCTTGATTTGGGCTTGCGCTTGTTTCTTTTTCTATAGAATTGCCGCATAGAGAGTGTAGGTGACGCGCCTCTGAAAGCAGCCGCAGCCTGTGGATCAAGCACTAGGAATTTCCTGGAAACACCTGAATACACACAGTCACTACTAGACATTATTGGACTCCTATTACCACCCTCACCCTTAGTGGTGAACTTGTAGAAGTGGTATTTTTATTTGTTTGTATCTGTTTGTGGGAACATTTATACTGTGTTACATCAATTTATTCACTATCTCTTTTTTTGTATTTTAAATAATTGAATATTTAGCCCTACACCACCCCCTTTCTTATTTTTGCGCTGTTAATACTTTGTTTTGAGGTTGTTTTTTTACATACTGTATATGGAATATATTTCTTTGTCGTAACAAATATTAACCCCTTATATAGGGGGAGACAATCATGGCAACATTAACAGAAGTAAAATTAACATGTTTAACATTATTAAACAGATTATACCAATCATTAACAATATAGCCGTAAAATAAATATTAAACAAATACTTTTAATTAAAGTTGAAAAACATATGTTCCTTATCTTCAAAGAATGTTACCAGTAACGATATTTATCATTTCCAACATTTGTTTGGCATTATAAACTAAGTTGCATACTGTATGGTGTTTTCTTAATAAACTAAAATATACAAAAAATAAAAGAAAATAGACATAAACTTAAACTTGATGGGGGGGGGGGAGAGAAGAAATACTACTGACCTTCTCAACTCTCCATTTCTGCTCACCCCTCTCTCCCCTTTAACCTTCTATTAGGCAGCGTATTCTTCATTCGCAATGGCCAACTCAAGATAAGTAGTTCCCCTAAAAGGCGGAATAAATTGCTTCTGTATTTCTAGAGGGAAGCTCACAATTATACTTTTCCATTTATAAAAAAATTGTTTAACTTGGGACTCTGAATTTACTGAGGTATCAATTTGTTCCAGTATTGATTGTTTAAGTTTCTGAATAAATTCCTTTAGACTTGGGTGTTACGGTACCAACTGTGTACCAAGGGTTAACCCCAGATGAACAATGTCCTGCATAGACAATCAGCAATTCACAAACCAGCCAGTTTCAGGTTTAAAACAGAATGACATTTATTAAAAGGCAGCACACAGATTTATACAGGTTTTTGACCCCCCCCTCAGATGGGGGTTGAAAGAATGTTGTACATTAGATAGAAGGGAGAAGCGCCCTTGACATGATACAATAGAATTATATTACTTAAATACTTTACTTAGGCAGATAACAACTTAAACACATTTGGCTTGTCTTATCACCTAGCGTCTGTTCTCTGAGGGTGATTAAACAATGGCCTGTTTATTACTTAAATGTAATTATAGCACACAATAGCTGAGGCCAGAAAACCTGTCTTTATAAATTAGATTCTTAAAGCTAAACACAGTTAACTCTTTCAGTCCTGACAGAAGGGTCTGTCACATAGCTCCCCCCTTGTGGAACACTCCGGCAGACCCGGCTTGACCCTTTTGCGGGTCAACCTGGGGATGACCGGACTAGGAGGTGGTAGGCATGTCAGTTTGCTGGGACAATCCATCTGTATTCCCGTTATGAGAGAGAATCCCTGTCTGTATAAATAAGGGTTCAACCTCTTCAGTGCCCCGACTAGGGCTAAACAGTCCTTCAAAATATCATCGGCTTCTTTACGTGGTTTTTGTACCTGCTCTTTATAGGTATCCACAATCCCTTCATACTGACATAGGGTGCCCTTGAGTTGCTGCACCTCCCTATGAGCCAGCGTCAGCTTCTCCTCCAGTGTCACTGTTTGTCCTTAATGTTTCATGTTCCACTCTCAAGCTGGTGTTTTCTGCAGTCTGTCGGTGCAGCTTGTCTAGCAGAGATTCCTGTTCTAAACGTGCTTTTTCCTCTGCACTCCTCTTCTCTCCCGCTAGCACTGTTACATGATTATTTAACGTGACCATTTTATCCTCTACGTGACTCTTCTCCTTCATCAGCGCATTGTAACGTGACTCCCACATATCAATAGCGGATAGAGATTTACTGAGCTCAGCGTCCTGGGGCTTAGCAGCAGGGGGGTCAGTCTCTGCTGCACGGATCTGAGCACGGGTAGTCACAGGGTTAACATCAGCGGGACCCATGGGAGCATAGGCAGAAACAAGGGGGACCAAGGTATTTCCAAGGAGAACATCAGCTGGTAAATCCTTCATGACCCCCACATTCACAGGTCTAGCGCCCCCTCCCCAATCCAAATGCACCCTGGCAACAGGTAGGCGGAACACAGTGCCCCCTGCTACCCTCACAGCCACAGTGTCTCCTGTGTGCTGTTTCTCAGACACCAAGTTCTTTCGAAGCAAGGTCATGGTAGCACCAGTATCCCGTAGACCACTGACCTCCTTCCCATTCACTTTAACCAGTTGCCGGTTATTCCGGTGGGCAGCTTGCACAAGGTCTGCCTCATGTAGGATGCCCCAGCATTCTTGCGCCTCTACATAGCGGGCCGCAGGCTGAGGATTACGTGGGATTCCGCTAGCGGGTCTTCTCCAGGACTGTGCTTGGTTCGCTGCGTTTAGGGGACACTCTGGTCTTTTGTGCCCTAGTTGCTTACATCCAAAGCACCGAATAGGTTGTGAGTAGCCCCGCGAATTGAACCAGGCTCTCTGAGGGTAGTTCGTGGCCCAAGACCGTGTGGTATAGCGGTGTGCTGGGGGTTGGTAACTGGCAGGTGCTGGGGTGACTGGGGGTCTGTACTCCACTCTGGCAGGGGGCTTAGTGGTAGCAGTGTCCAGTTTGCGGGCATCCGTATACTCATCTGCCAAGCGAGCCGCTTCATGCAGGGTGGAGGGTTTACGGTCCCGAACCCACTCTCGAACTCCTGCGGGTAACTTGTCGAAGCAATGTTCCAACAGGAATAGCTGCAGCACCTCTTCCCCAGATACGGCTTGGCACCCCGCTATCCAGTGAGCTGCTGTGCGGTGCACCTTACATGCCCACTCAAGGTAGGAATCTCCAGCTACTTTAACAGTGTCTCTGAACCGCCTCCGGTATGCCTCCGGTGTAACCGCATACCTGGAGAGCAGAGCCTCTTTTACAGTATTATAATCCCCGACTTCCTCATCTGGAATGGCCCGAAAAGCCTCACTGGCCCGGCCGGATAATTTTCCGGATAATATCGTGACCCAGTCCTCTGCGGGTACCTTGTGTAGTGCACATTGCCTCTCAAAATCTGCAAGGTACCCATCAATCTCTCCTTCTGTTTCCAGGAAGTTTTTAAAAGCTGCAAAATTTACTTTTCCCTT
This sequence comes from Bombina bombina, assembly GCF_027579735.1. Taxonomy (NCBI): domain Eukaryota; kingdom Metazoa; phylum Chordata; class Amphibia; order Anura; family Bombinatoridae; genus Bombina; species Bombina bombina. The sequence continues at coordinate 6,151,206 of NC_069508.1, forward strand.
TTCCACTGGGGTTGCTGTGACTTGGGCTGCTGCAGCGCCGCTTTGGCGAAGTAGGTTGGCCTCCACAGCTGCTATGACCCGGTCGATAATTTCGGCAGATGGGTTGGGGCCATAATATGCCAGTCTTATTTTAACCGCCCGATCAAAGCTTGCTTCTTCAGGGGTTCTGTCTGATATGCTGAGCCCATTGGTTCCTTCTGTCCCTGGTACTCTTTCCATCTTAGTCAGTATTGTAATAATCCCCCTCTTCCTGAGGTTACTGGCTTGTGTAGTTGCTCTTCTGGGCGATAAGGTTCATTCCGTCGCTTGCCACCAATGTTACGGTACCAACTGTGTACCAAGGGTTAACCCCAGATGAACAATGTCCTGCATAGACAATCAGCAATTCACAACCCAGCCAGTTTCAGGTTTAAAACAGAATGACAACCTTATTTGAAGGCAGCATACAGATTTATACAGGTTTTTGACCCCCCCTCAGATGGGGGTTGAAAGAATGTTGTACATTAGATAAAAGGGAGAAGCGCCCTTGACATGATACAATAGAATTATATTACTTAAATACTTTACTTAGGCAGATAACAACTTAAACACATTTGGCTTGTCTTATCACCTAGCGTCTGTTCTCTGAGGGTGATTAAACAATGGCCTGTTTATTACTTAAATGTAATTATAGCACACAATAGCTGAGGCCAGAAAACCTGTCTTTATAAATTAGATTCTTAAAGCTAAACACAGTTAACTCTTTCAGTCCTGACAGAAGGGTCTGTCACATTGGGGTTTTGCTAGATTTCCAATATTAGGGGATCAGAAGTCTTCCTGTTATAATTATCATATTTAACTGACGAGTATTTTTAAACAGGGTTTCTTCTTGGCTAACAAAGAAGAAAACTTGTTTGTCAGTTAACTGAATATTTGCTTTGGTTGATTTTATTGACCCAATTAATTATTTTATACCAGAATTTTTTAATTTTAGTACAATTCCAGAAAGAATGATCTAAATCTGCATTTATAGTCTTACATTTCTGACAGCGTGCCAGTGTTTTATCCATCTAGCCTTCACCTGGGGTGTAACATATGCTCTATTTATAATTTTAGTGTGTGTTTCTCTCCAGGAGGAGGAAATTGTTGCTCTATCTATAAGATTAAAGCTTTCCTGTATTCTTTCTGGTGAGACCTGCCACGTATCTGTTAGTCTTTGTAGATTATTATGGCCATAGGGGCAATAACTGTTTTGTATATAGCTGAAATATTGTACTTGCCTGCCTTAAAGAGGATTATAACAGGTTCTAGGTTATCCCATAACTCTACCCCTGTCTTATTCTGCAAAATCTCCTGGACATAATGCCTTATCTGTAAAAAGGCATAGAATTCTCTATTTGTTATATCAAATTCTTGTTTAATTTTAGTGAAGCTTTTACAGACCCCTAGTTCTTTGTCTATCAATTGGTGGACCATTTTAATTCCTCTCAGAGCCCAGTTTTTAAATATTTTAGAATCTAATGGTGGTATAAAGTTAGGATTTCCCAGAATAGGAAGATATTTAGAAAATGATAAAGTAATATCTAGGGTTCTGAGTATTTTCTGCCATACCACAATCACTGTCTGTATCGTAGGAAAATGTCTAATTTTATGAGGACATTTATCAATGGGGGTATGAAGAAGGGCACAAAGAGAAAATGGGTTTATTAAAATTTCCTCTAGAGGAAGTACTGCATAATAATCGGCTCCCGTCAGCCAATCTAGCGCAATCTTTCCAATGCAGGCTAAATTATATGCTTCTATGTCTGGTAATGCAAGTCCTCCTTCCGTTCTAAAGAGGGAGAGTTTTTTTATATGATATTGCCCTTCTTTTCTTTCCCCATAGAAAATGTAAACATGCTTGTTTAAATGCATTAAGGTCCTGTTTTTTATCAGAATTGAAAGGTTTTGCATTAAGTAAAGCAATTTATGGAATAATAACATTTTTATTAAATTGATTTTTCCAGTTAAAGTAAGCTTAAATTTTGCCCATTTTTCCATATCATGTTTTATTTTAAGAAAGATTGGGGGATAGTTAAAGTCATACCATTCTTTATAATTGATCGATAATTTAATACCTAAGTATATAAAAAATTATTTTGCTTCCTTAAAAGGAGAAGATTGCAATTGTAACCTGAGAATGCCCCAAATTCTTGTAGGATTTGAGTTAGCACTGGTATATATTTTTTTTGTATTAGACAATAAAACTAATAAATCATCAGCATATAGTAATGTTGTAACCTTCCTTTTACCCAACTTGATCCCGTCCAGCTCTTTCCTTAACTGTATGGTGAGAGGCTCCAAAGCCAAGTTAAAGAAATAGGGGGATAATGGGCATCCCTGTCTTGAGCCCTTATGCAAAGGAAAATAATCTGAAAGGGTATCATTAACAATAACAGAGGCTATAGATGAATTATAAATTAAGTGAATAAGTTGTAGAAAAGGACCTTCTACGCCATACTTCCTTAGTGCTGTGAACAAATGGTCCCAAGTAATGGAGTCAAAGGCCTTCTCTGCATCAATTGATACTATTACTACATCTGGCCCTGCTATAGAATATTTCTTGTCTGCTTGGGTTTGAAAAAAAAAATAATAATAACTGGAGCTTGCGTAAATTACGTGTGGAATTTCTGCCCGGCATAAAGCCTACTTGGTCCTTATAAATCAATGAACCAATAAGAAGTTTAAATCTATGTGCTATGATTGACATGAGAATTTTGTAGTCACTATTTAAGAGTGAGATCGGTCTATACGAACTGATCTCTTCTGGATTTTTTTTTTTTTTAAGAATCAAGGCTATAAGTGATGCTGCAAAATACTTTGAACATGGGGTATTAATAATGAAATATTGATTAAATAAGGATACTAACAAAGGTGCAATGTCCTCAGAAATAATTTTATATAACTCAGCTGGAATCTGATCTGGGCCTGCAGCCTTGTTGGCTGACAATTTCTTAATAGCAATAGTTACCTCTAAAAGTGTTATAGGGAGATTCAGTTCGTCTAATCTAGCCCTGTCTAACCTTGGAACCTGAATCCTCCCCCAAAATTAATTTTTAATTTGCGTATTTATTGGAGTCTCAGAATATACTTCCTGAAAGTAAGAGGTTATATCATTTTTGAGTTCTTTATTACTAATAATTCGGCCTGTTGGAGTCTTAAGAGATTCAATTATATCCCTCTTTTTTTGGATTTAGTTAGATTTGCTAGGAATTTTCCTGCTTTACCCCCACGACTAAAGAAAAAAAACCTCATCCGAAGGTCCTCTTGTGCAACCTTTCTCTTTCCTATTAGTATATATAGTATTCTATTTGTCACGATTGCTGCGGTAGTTTCACCTCGCACAGCAAGTTCCCGTTTCACGTTTGCTGCACAGTTTTTTGGTCTGGTGGTGCGCCCAGTCTCATAGCTGTTGGCGTATGGCACACTGCCAGATATCTTATATATTTTTCTTTCTGAAGTTCTCATCAGCAAATAAACTTCAGTTATATCATTTAGTAGCATCACAGATGAACTGTAAAAAGCCATTAGTAATATATTAATAGCAGCATACATGTTCATCTCTAGTTAAAAGGAATATAAAAAGTTCCTGTTTCATTGTTGTAATAAAAAAGCACTAAGCAGTGGGTTATATTTACTATAAATCATTGCAATAAGTATTATTCATCATTTTAATTTGATTTTATCTTTTATTTCCGTATTTTAACTTTTGCACAGCATCGGTTACTTCCTGTAACAACTCCACAAGGGGGCTGGGGTCTCTACAGAAAGCCAGAGAGTCAGATTTTCCTTGGAGTGTTGTTAGGAGACACCATACAATTGCTGTAGTCCATTTATTGCCATTGCTCAGTAGAGGACTTTTGCTGCAAAAGTCATGTGACAACAGAACTTAGGTTTTGTAATGTCTGCTTGCTGATCTAGCTGCAGACAGCGGCTACACTGAGTTAGTTGTTTGCTGTTTTTATACGTTTTATATCCTTTTTAGGTATCGGTTTATAATACATATGCTTCTATCAGCAGATTCTTCTGATGTTTGAGCTAAATCCTCTTTCCGGGAGGAGAAATGTAAGATATAAAATATTACATTATATGTAGTGAAGAGTCGTTATATAGTAATGGGCACCATGTTCGTATCTAATCTCTTCTGCTTAGGGCCATTAGTGACCATGTGCAGACTTATGGAACATATCAATGTTTAAGGGACTTTAAAGTTTAGTTACTCAGGAGCCGGACCATTTTTGGTTCAGCACCTGTGTAGTGTTTGCTGATTGGTGTCTAAATGTAGCCACCAATGAGGTGCTGAACCAAAAATGGGCCAGCGTCTAAGCTTCCATTCTTGCTTTTTTAAATAAAGATAGCAAGATAAAGAAAACATTGATAATAGGAATACATTAGAAAGTTGCTTAAAAGTGCTGCTCTATCTGTATCATGAAAGTTTAATTTTGACTTTACTATTCCTTTAACGTCTTAAAATTCATCACAGCCATTGTTTGCTCGCAGCAGAAGAGAGGAGATAAGGAAAACCTAGGTTACAACATGGCGACCCCATTACTATTTAGCAACTAAAGGTATATATATGGGCTAAACCTTTCCATTTGTTCAGCTAATATCTGAAAAACACATCAGCATGTTATACTCTGACTGATCGTTGCTGTGAAAACATAATATTAATATATATGTATTCATGTATTTCCTGTTAATGCCCTTTTGATGGGTTAATCTTGTTTAATCTTGGGAAGTTGCAGCATATTCAGAAGCACAGGATGAAAATATTTTTTTTTTAGCCAGCAAGAAGAAATTGCACTTAAAAATGATTTAGTTTTTTTATTTGTTATAGACCTGTAAGCTGCCTGCCTATGAGTGTCTCATTCAGTAGTAAAACGCGTTGCTTGTGAGGTCAGGGTACGATCTTCTCTAATTCACCTGTAACATTCAGCTCTGAAGTCTGGGAATGTTTGCAGATTAGAGGTTCTGAACCTTTCTGTTTAGGGAGGTGAGATCAGACCTTCTCCAGTTTCAGTGAGTCTTTCAGGCCTTTACCTTATGTCTGTAACTTTTAGTTTAACTAGGATTCTGAGCTCAATTACTACGCGTCACTCGGTTAATTTGACAGCATTACTCCGTATACATGACAAGTAATTAATAATTGTGTAATACTCACTACTGCAGGCACGGATCAGGCCGCACATCCTTTGTATTCCATCTCTGGCAGTGCAGAGGTTAAAGCTCAATGGGCTTTTTCAGCCACTTCTGGGTAATCTCCCAGATAAACATTGTCAGTTGTAGCCACAGGTATGAGGAAGGCTGGGCGTGACCGGCACTGATGCTGTTTGTGAGTTACTTAGACGGCTGGGCTGTGCACCCTACCGCTGGGTAAACCCTTCATCTTCCATGGAGCAAGCTGTGGCCGTGATGGATTTGGACTGAGCTCATTCTCAAAACAGTAAAAATGTGCAGGGAATGTATCACATGTGTGTCACACACATGACAATAGTATCGCAACCACAGAACGATGCAAAAACAAACTGACCACATTCCACTTCAATAATCTCATGACTTTGTTTGCAAAATCCTCTCAAGGAAGATTAATATAGAGACCTGTAGCTGTGAGGGTGATGCAGAATGCAGAGTTTATGGGCTGTGGAGTTTGTCCTTTTAGCCCTATGGTGACACAGAGGGTACAGTGGGCATATGTTAAATGGTTTTGCTTTAAAAAGGGTTATCCAGGAGGGAGCTATAGATTAAATCTGTCTCTACCCTAGCAGGGTCACAGAGACAGGAGGGAGCTATAGGATATGATCTGTCCCTCAGCAGGTGACATAGACAGGAGGGAGCTATAGGATATGATCTGTCCCTTAGCAGGTGACATAGACAAGAGGGAGCTATAGGATATGATCTGTCCCTCAGCAGGTGACATAGATAGGAGGGAGCTATAGGGTATGATCTGTCCCTCAGCAGGTGACATAGACAGGAGGGAGCTATAGGATATGATCTGTCCCTCAGCAGGTGACATAGACAGGAGGGAGCTATAGGATATGATCTGTCCCTCAGCAGGTGACATAGACAGGAGGGAGCTATAGGATATGATCTGTCCCTCAGCAGGTGACATAGACAGGAGGGAGCTATAGGATATGATCTGTCCCTCAGCAGGTCACATAGACAGGAGGGAGCTATAGGATATGATCTGTCCCTCAGCAGGTGGCATAGACAGGAGGGAGCTATAGGATATGATCTGTCCCTCAGCAGGTGACATAGACAGGAGGGAGCTATAGGATATGATCTGTCCCTCAGCAGGTGACATAGACAGGAGGGAGCTATAGGATATGATCTGTCCCTCAGCAGGTAACAGACAGGAGGGAGCTATAGGATATCATCTGTCCCTCAGCAGGTCACATAGACAGGAGGGAGCTATAGGATATGATCTGTCCCTCAGCAGGTGACATAAAGGAGGGAGCTATAGGATATGATCTGTCCCTCAGCAGGTGATATAGACAGGAGGGAGCTATAGGATATGATCTGTCCCTCAGCAGGTGATATAGACAGGAGGGAGCTATAGGATATGATCTGTCCCTCAGCAGGTGACATAAAGGAGGGAGCTATAGGATATGATCTGTCCCTCAGCAGGTGATATAGACAGGAGGGAGCTATAGGATATAATCTGTCCCTCAGCAGGTGATATAGACAGGAGGGAGCTATAGGATATCATCTGTCCCTCAGCAGGTGATATAGACAGGAGGGAGCTATAGGATATCATCTGTCCCTCAGCAGGTGATATAGACAGGAGGGAGCTATAGGATATCATCTGTCCCTCAGCAGGTGATATAGACAGGAGGGAGCTATAGGATATCATCTGTCCCTCAGCAGGTAACAGACAGGAGGGAGCTATAGGATATGATCTGTCCCTCAGCAGGTGACATAGACAGGAGGGAGCTATAGGATATCATCTGTCCCTCAGCAGGTGACATAAAGGAGGGAGCTATAGGATATGATCTGTCCCTCAGCAGGTGATATAGACAGGAGGGAGCTATAGGATATGATCTGTCCCTCAGCAGGTGACATAGACAGGAGGGAACTATAGGATATCATCTGTCCCTCAGCAGGTGGCATAGACAGGAGGGAGCTATAGGATATCATCTGTCCCTCAGCAGGGTGCCCGGCTCCCTGACCTTCCCTCTACTGACGGTGTGCCCGGCTCCCTGACCTGCCCTCTACTGACAGTGTGCCCGGCTCCCTGACCTGCCCTCTACTGACAGTGTGCCCGGCTCCCTGACCTGCCCTCTACTGACAGTGTGCCCGGCTCCCTGACCTGCCCTCTACTGACAGTGTGCCCAACTCCCTGACCTGCCCTCTACTGACGGTGTGCCCGGCTCCCTGACCTGCCCTCTACTGACGGTGTGCCCGGCTCCCTGACCTGCCCTCTACTGACGGTGTGCCCGGCTCCCTGACCTGCCCTCTACTGACAGTTTGCCCGGCTCCCTGACCTGCCCTCTACTGACAGTGTGCCCGGCTCCCTGACCTGCCCTCTACTGACAGTGTGCCCGGCTCCCTGACCTGCCCTCTACTGACAGTGTGCCCGGCTCCCTGACCTGCCCTCTACTGACAGTGTGCCCGGCTCCCTGACCTGCCCTCTACTGACAGTGTGCCCGGCTCCCTGACCTGCCCTCTACTGACAGTTTGCCCGGCTCCCTGACCTGCCCTCTACTGACAGTGTGCCCGGCTCCCTGACCTGCCCTCTACTGACAGTGTGCCCGGCTCCCTGACCTGCCCTCTACTGACAGTGTGCCCGGCTCCCTGACCTGCCCTCTACTGACAGTGTGCCCAACTCCCTGACCTGCCCTCTACTGACGGTGTGCCAATTTAGAGTATTACAGGCACAGTGGTCTAGCACACACATATTTAATGTTACAGTAATTGATGGAATTCACATGAAACTACACTACAAGTGCTTTTTTTACACAGTGTATATGTTGTGTTGCTTTAGCTGTATAGGCAGCTATTAATGGTCCTTTTACTGGCAAATAATGCAGGTGATGTCAGACCAGTGACAGCTTTTATACGAATGAGAGTAAGCTGTTGTGATGACTGGTTACATAATAAAAACCGCAACTTATGTAGGATTTAGGATCATATGGAGACACTGATGTTTGTATATAAATATGGTATTACAGCCTTGTTAAACTGGCAGACGTTTGTATAATCAGGATGTCTGTGTATATAATCACCTTGTGTTTGTCTTTTTTTGTTTTACATGGGAGTGTGTCTGTTAAGTGTATTTGTACACCTGACATTGCACGTGTGTCTTCTGGAATTGCACGTGTGTCACAGCCTTTAGGCAGCAAATCAAACACAAGCTCAAACCACTGGTATAGCTATGTGAGCGCTGTATTTAATTAGCCTTTGCAGAGACGGTGGTGCTAAATATTTTTATCTTAATTGGACATTTATTAATAAATTCTTTAAAACTGCTTTCTGCATTCTCCATTAATATTCTAGATTCTGACCTTTTAAAGTCAGCAAAAATGCACAGTAGCACACTACATATCATACACTTACACATGCAGATACACACACACTACATAGCATACACTTACACATGCAGATACACACACACTACATATCATACACTTACACATGCAGATACACACACACACTACATAGCATACACTTACACATGCAGATACACACACACTACATAGCATACACTTACACATGCAGATACACACACACACTACATAGCATACACTTATACATGCAGATAAACACACACACTACATAGCATACACTTACACATGCAGATACACACACACTACATAGCATACACTTATACATGCAGATACACACACACTACATATCATACACTTACACATGCAGATACACACACACTACATAGCATACACTTATACATGCAGATAAACACACACACTACATAGCATACACTTATACATGCAGATACACACACACTACATAGCATACACTTACACATGCAGATACACACAAACACTACATAGCATACACTTATACATGCAGATACACACAAACACTACATAGCATACACTTATACATGCAGATACACACACACTACATAGCATACACTTATACATGCAGATACACACACACATACACTTATACATGCAGATACACACACACACATACACTTATACATGCAGATACACACACACTACATAGCATACACTTACACATGCAGATACACACACACATACACTTATACATGCAGATGCACACACACTACATAGCATACACTTATACATGCAGATACACACACACTACATAGCATACACTTACACATACAGATACACACACACTACATAGCTTACACTTATACATGCAGATGCACACACACTACATAACATACACTTATACATGCAGATACACACACTACATAGCATACACTTATACATGCAGATGCACACACACTACATAGCATACACTTATACATGCAGATAAACACACACACTACATAGCATACACTTATACATGCAGATAAACACACACACTACATAGCATACACTTATACATGCAGATACACACACACTACATATCATACACTTACACATGCAGATACACACACACTACATAGCATACACTTATACATGCAGATAAACACACACACTACATAGCATACACTTATACATGCAGATACACACACACTACATAGCATACACTTACACATGCAGATACACACACACTACATAGCATACACTTATACATGCAGATACACACACACTACATAGCATACACTTATACATGCAGATACACACACACACATACACTTATACATGCAGATACACACACACACATACACTTATACATGCAGATACACACACACTACATAGCATACACTTACACATGCAGATACACACACACATACACTTATACATGCAGATGCACACACACTACATAGCATACACTTATACATGCAGATACACACACACTACATAGCATACACTTATACATGCAGATACACACACTACATAGCATACACTTATACATGCAGATGCACACACACTACATAGCATACACTTATACATGCAGATACACACACTATATAGCATACACTTATACATGCAGATACACACACACTACATAGCATACACTTATACATGCAGATACACACACACACACACACACACATTACATAGCATACACTTATACATGCAGATACACACACACTACATAGCATACACTTATACATGCAGATACACACACACTACATAGCATACACTTATACATGCAGATAAACACACACACTACATAGCATACACTTACACATGCAGATACACACACACTACATAGCATACACTTATACATGCAGATAAACACACACACTACATAGCATACACTTATACATGCAGATACACACACACTACATAGCATACACTTATACATGCAGATACACACACACACTACATAGCATACACTTATACATGCAGATACACACACACTACATAGCATACACTTACATATGCAGATACACACACACTACATAGCATTCACTTACACATGCAGATACACACACTACATAGCTTACACTTATACATGCAGATACACACACTACATAGCTTACACTTACACATGCAGATACACACACTACATAGCTTACACTTATACATGCAGATACACACACACACACTACATAGCATACACTTACACATGCAGATACACACTACATAGCATACACTTATACATGCAGATACACACACACACTACATAGCATACACTTACACATGCAGATAAACACACTACATAGCATTCACTTACACATGCAGATACACACACTACATAGCATACACTTACACATGCAGATAAACACACTACATAGCATACACTTACACATGCAGATACACACACTACATAGCATACACTTACACATGCAGATACACACACTACATAGCATACACTTACACATGCAGATATACACACGCACTACACAGCTTACACATGCAGGTACACACACTTATACATACAGATACACACACTACATAGCATACACTTATACAGGCAGATACACACACACACATTACATATCATACACTTATACATGCAGATACACACACACTCATACATGCAGACACACACACACACTACATAGCTTACACTTATACATCATGCAGATACACACACACGTATAGATACAGGTACACACACACTACATAGCTTACACTTATACATCATGGAGATACACACACACACACACACAACATAACATATATTTATACATGCAGATACACACACACACAACATAACATATATTTATACATACAGATACACACACTACATAGTTTCACTTTTATACATGCAGATACACACACACACTACACAGCTTACACGTATACATGCAGATACAGACACTTATACATACAGATACACACACACACTACATAGCATACACTTATACATACAGATACACACACACACTACATAGCATACACGTATACATACAGATACACACACTACACAGCTTACACTTATACATGCAGATACACACACACACACACTTATAGATACAGATAGACACACATTACATCATATATGGGTATCTGTAATTCATTGTATGGGATCCTGGGATTAGCACATTAGCTGACAGTCTGAGGCTGCCACTGTTCATTACCCTGGTGTTAGCAGTGGTCATCATATAAAACTGAAGGCATGCTAGTATTATCACCAGGGGTTAGACGTCATCACTACCAGAGGTTAGAGGTCACCATTACCTGAGGTCAGAGGGTATACAGCCTTCTTACTACTGCATACAAAGAGAGAAGCGCTCTACCAGGAACGAACAACAGCTCAGTGGCTTGTTCTATGGCGATTTACCACCCGGAAGCAGCCTCTTTTAGACCAGTGTGCTTTTCACAGAAGAAAACTATCCTGAAGTATATCAGTCTGATCCCGCCAAGTAAGGTCAGTCCAGCCCCGAAATACCAGGCAATTCTCCTCTGAACAAGGAACATGACAACCCCAGACGATCGTTTCGGCCTTCTATGGGCCTCGTCAGTGAGGTGCAGCCACATTCCTCTAAGCACACTGGGCAAGGAGTCCACGTCTGGTTTCCCCCATCACCCATAGGGAGACTTCCCCAGGGTCATAATAATTTGCATACAAAGAGAGAAGCACTCTACCAGGAACGAACAACAGCTCATGGCTGCACCTCACTGACGAGGCCCACAATAGGCCGAAACGTACATCTGGGGTTTTGCTGTTTCTCTCATTCAGAGAGGGATTGCCTGGTATTTCGGGGCTGGACTGTACTGTTAAGTCAGGATCAGACTGATATGCTACAGGAAAGTTCTTCTCTGTGAAAGGCACACATTGAGCAAAAAGAGGCTGCTTCTAGGGTGGTAACTAGCCATAGAACAAGCTATTATGCTATTGTTCGTTCCCAGGTTGAGCGCTTCTCTCTTTTTATTTATGCTTCTTACTACTGCGTAGCTCACAGGGAATCTAACAGGTATCTAACAGGTATCTAACCCTGGGAGAGAAAAGCCAGCTGCTTCTGAGTATGGGCCCAATAGATTTTCTTTAATGCATGGGGCACTGCGGGACAGATGGCAAGCATCCAGGGACAGTGGGACAGACCCCTAAACTCGGGACTGTCCCGTGAAAATCGGGACAATTTGGGGGTAGTGTGTATTTGTACACCTGACATTGCATGTGTGTCTGTTGTGTGTGTGTTTGTACACCTGACATTGCATGTGTGTCTGTTGTGTGTGTGTGTTTGTACACCTGACATTGCATGTGTGTCTGTTGTGTGTGTGTTTGTACACCTGACATTGCATGTGTGTCTGTTGTGTGTGTGTGTTTGTACACCTGACATTGCATGTGTGTCTGTTGTGTGTGTTTGTACACCTGGCATTGCATGTGTGTCTGTTGTGTGTGTTTTGTACACCTGGCATTGCATGTGTGTCTGTTGGGTGTGTTTTGTACACCTGGCATTGCATGTGTGTCTGTTGTGTGTGTTTTGCACACCTGGCATTGCATGTGTGTCTGTTGTGTGTGCATGTGTTTTTACACCTGGCATTGTGTGATACTGTGTATGTGTGTGTGCATCTGTATGACTGGCATTGTGTGATACTGTGTGTGTGTGAATCTGTATGACTAGCAATGTATGATACTGTGTGTGTGTGTGTGTGCGCGCATCTGTATGACTGGCATTGTGTTATACTGTGTGTGTGAATCTGTATGACTGGCATTATGTGATACTGTGTGTGTGTGTGTGTGTGTGTGCGTGCGTGCGTGCATCTGTATGACTGTCATTGTGTGATACTGTGTGTGTGTGAGAATCTGTATGACTAGCAATGTGTGATACTGTGTGTGTGCATCTGTATGACTAGCATTGTGTGATACTGTGTGTGTGTGTGTGCATCTGTATGACTAGCATTGTGTGATACTGTGTGTGTGTGTGTATCTGTATGACTAGCATTGTGTGATACTGTGTGTGTGCATCTGTATGACTAGCATTGTGTGATACTGTGTGTGTGTGTGTGCATCTGTATGACTAGCATTGTGTGATACTGTGTGTGTGTGTGTATCTGTATGACTAGCATTGTGTGATACTGTGTGTGTGTGCATCTGTATGACTGGCATTGTGTGATACTGTGTGTGTGTGTGCATCTGTATGACTGACATTGTGTGATACTGTGTGTGTGTGTGTGTGTGTGTGCATCTGTATGACTGACATTGTGTGATACTGTGTGTGTGTGTGTGTGTGTGTGTGTGTGTGTGTGTGTGTGTGCATCTGTATGACTGGCATTGTGTGATACTGTGTGTGTGTGTGTGTGCATCTGTATTAGAATGTGGTGTGTTCAAAGCACCAAGAAAGGCAAGGTGATCTATGTAGGGTATGTTAAAAGGTCAAAAAGCTTTATTCCTGACACACTCACACTATAAATAAATTTAAATAAAATGCACAGTTATAAATACAGACAATAAGAACAGTAAAACTTTCCAGTGGCCACTGAACAATTCTATGTTAGATCATTATTCTGTAGAAACAGAATTCTATGGATACATATAGGGTAAAACAAGGTAGATTATACCCCAAGGTAATGCAATATTCTCAGGTGATAGTAATAGTGATATAATAAGTACCCCAAAAAAGATAACAAAAAGATATATATATAATAAATGCACGTGCATAAAATGTGAGAAAAAATATAAAAAATGAAAAATTAAAAAATTAAAAATACACAATGTGTTGTCCTGTGAGTGTCACAAATGCAAAGTGAAAAAGTGTGAGTATCAAACACTTAAATAAATGTTAGATGAAAATGTGTGTAACAGTCACTGTCATAATCCAAATAAAAACATATCCCAATGTTGTTCAACAAAGGATAACGAAATGTTAGAAACCAACTTGTTTCCTGATGGTGAAGAACCCAGTGATGGTGATCTTAGAAAGGTGAAGTGTGGAAGGTTCTTTCCTGGTGATGAGAATCCGGTGGTCCCCTTTTAAACTTAAGTGAATCCTAAAAGTCCATCTTGGGGGATAACCTGTAAAATTACAAACAAATAGTGCAGAGCGTCTAAACCACAATTAGATAGATTAGAATTATGCTTACCAGCTGCTTGTCAACGCGTTTCGGCCCAATAATGGCCTTTATCAAGACTGGTTATATGAGTAGCTGGCAGCTATATATACCCTTTTATTAGGCAGCTTGTTAAATGAACCGGAAGTTACTATTTTCGTTATTTCATTTACAATAAACATCCTATTAAAACCCAATGTAAAAAGAATCTATTATAGGTATATAGTGTGAAGACTATAAAACATATAAAAACATATGTATTCATGTTGGCCATTGACTTATTTAAATCTGTCATAAATATGTAAATCTCTTAGCGTAACGAACATTCCTTTTATGCACATTGCTTTTTCTATAAATGTGTGTCGTTTGTTCAAATGTGAAGCGATCATTTTGTTAAACTTGGCATGTTTATATTTGCCGTTTTAAAACTCGAGCTGGCCGTCATATGATTGGTTGGAGGACTCAGACTTTTCTATCTCTGATTGGTTGCCACCACATGGTTAGTAAATAAATTGTACAGCTGATCAGCTGATGTGTATACTAACTAAACCATGTTGCCTGGACTAGCCGATATTTGATTGGTGGAGATTTTAGACTCCCTTCTTTCTAATTGGTGGTCGTAGCGTGCTGTTAGATACTTCTTACACAGGCCGCGTTCGGGCAGCGCTCAGGAGCTACTGGAAGCGCTTCACTCCCAGCGATGACGTGGCGCTAGGTGACGTCACAAGCAAGGGAGCTTCGAAAAAACGTTTGCATGCGCAAAGGGATCTGCTGCACAATAATGGACTGCGCATGCGAACGTTTTTACTAAGCTCCCTTGTATTGTTGCTGGGCTGCCAGTGCCTGCAGTGCCGAGAATGAGTTCCCCAGTCTCTTCGCAAACAACGGAACTCTGACTCACCTCCATTCAGCTGCTCTCAGCTCAGCCCCTGTAGCTTATCCTGCACTGAATAGAGGTGGGTCAGAGTTGCGATGTTTGCGAAGAGAGACTGGGGAAATCATTCTTGGCTCTGGGGTGGGGATCAAAATCGGCAATTCCGGGACCTCGCCAACACATCTTTAACCCGCCCACACAACGATCAGGAAATACTCATAAAATAAAAGGGAAATACATAATTACACATAATGCTTGAACGTCATATATATAATATGATTTTTTTGTGAGCTCTAGATAATGTAGCCCATTTCTTTTCACTTCATACGCTACGTATGAAGTGAAAAGAAATGGGTTACATTCTCTAGAGCTCACAAAAAATCATATTATATATGTATAAATAACATGGCAGCCTACACAGCAACATGTGTGTGGAGGCTGCCATGTTTCCAAGCGTCTGAGCTTGCTCTGAAAAGTCCCAGCTTTTCCAGCACACTGGAAGCGCTGGGACTTACGTCACCAGAGCGCTCAAAAAACCCCAGCCATCTCACTTGCAAGTGTGAGAAAAACACTCCAAGCGAGTTCCAGTTCGCTTGGAGCGCTGCCCGAACGCAGCCACAGCCGATCAGCTGGTCCATTTGTTAAACCATGCTGCCCGGTTCTATGTTAGGATTGTCTGGAACTAATAGACAACATTGATTTCCACTCTTTTGCAATACGGTCTATGTTTACAGTTGTCAATTTTTTCTTTTGCAAGTGGGTGGTTATAGTTATATAACTAGATGTTAATTTTATTTTTAAATCTACACGGTTTAGGAAAAAAGTTTTTTATGAGTGTCATAGGTATATGGATTGATATATTCCATGAAGTAAATAAAGGTTATTCTCGGATGTTAAAGACCTTGAATTTTAGGATGATCAATATATAATGAAAAGAGAGATTGGCAATTCAAGTGAGCTTTCACCAAGGGTGGAGATTTATATATATGTGTTTGTATATACATATATATATCCCTATTGTATAAGTCTTTAATTATGTATCGTGTGTCATCCTCTGTGTATCAAGAATTATTACTATAGACTTAATCTTTGAAAAATTTTTACAAAATTAATCTTAATTTTTTTTTTCAAAAGGATGAATAAAAGGCTAAGTCACTAACACACATAAAAATGACCATACTGTCATAATTCATCAAAGGTGTAGATGTGTAAATATGTCATATTAAACTTTATAGCTAGAGTATGATTAAACTGACATTATGTCCTAACTGGAATGTATCATACTGAAACTTATATAGCTAGAGTATGCTTGGAAAGACACTATGTCTTATCCTATCATTACTTGCTTATTTCCTAAGACTCACTTAAGTGTTTAGTGCTTAGTGTTTACACGTGACCACCTTAATGCTTGTGGGAATGAGAGTTGTAATGAACTCTAACTCTATAGTGGACTAAGCTACCCCCATGATTTAGGGATAACAAATTCTTTTACTGGAAATAATAGTCCATAGAACATATGTGGAGGGAAGTTTAGGAAAAATACTATGTCCTAAAAAGAAAAATATGTCCTCAAAAGAACACTGTCCTAAAAATCAAATTGGAGAGAAAGGTAGTTTAGTATATATGTCATTATCCTGACTAATCCATGTAGTATGACATATAAGGGAGATAATGCGATTATTCCAAAGAGGAGTAGGGAGAATGATTTCTTATAAATTTTGGTGCAGTATAAGCATGAATGTGAACATTAAGTTTGAACTGGAATATATTCCATTAGGTACATGAAGAAAACAGGATCATGTGTAGTGTGGTCATAGAGACCATTGTGGAATAGTGTGATCTAAGGGAGATGATATAGTCAATAAAATATGGTCATATGGGTCCTTGTGGAATATCATAGGTATAAGGGAGGGAGTATATTTTATCTTATTTTGTTAGACTCATGTATAATGATCAAGGATTTAAGATGGAGTCTATGTATTATCCTTATAAGGAGACCTTGAAGTTCTGTGATTCCGGCTGGGAGATATATTAATGAGCAAGAGGTTTTATTTTTCATCACTTTGCTCCTGGTGTATATTATGGATAAAGAAATTCTTGAATTATGTTGAGCATTTTTAAGAGTAAATTTAGCTTTTGTCTGTATACTAGTAGGATTAAACATGTATACAGACAAGCTGTTTTAATGTCTTCTCTTTAGAGGTTGATGGAACAAAATAGGTACATTACTATGTTGTTGTGTAAAGTTTTAGAAGATGTGCCAGGTCTTCTTTGTTGTTAAGTCCTTTAGGGTGCAGGCAGTCCAGCTGGAAGATCCATTTTGACTCAGCTTAGAGTAGTTTCTTTTCAAAGTCACCACCTCTCCAATTCTTCTTGATCTTTTTGTATGCCACAGAATTTAGGTCTTTCGTATTGCCCTGATGTTTAGTTGTGAAGTGGTTATATAGGATTGTATCCTTATTTAGCTTTTCAATCAACAGTATATGTTCACGCAGGCGGTCTTTCAGGCTTCTCGAGGTCTGTCCAACATATTGGAGCCCACAAGAACACTCTATTAAGTAGATAATTCCTCTGTCGCTACATCTAATCAAGTCCTGGATTTTAAATGTTTTCTTTGTGTAATTGGACTGAAATTTATTGTTTTTTCTACCACATTTGCAGGCCTTGCAACTAGGACATGGGAAGAAGCCTTTAATACTTTTTCCACAGATATCAGTGTCCCTTGGGGTCTTGTGTGTTTGTACACTTGGTGCAAGTCTGTTTCTTAAATTGTTGGTCTTTATATAGATGAACTTCGTGTTGGTAGTTTATCACCAATAATGTCATCCTCTTTCAGTAGAGGCCAATGTTTGGTAAGATATTTTCTATAATATATCTGTTACTGCTGAATTCAGTTATCATAGGGACATCCAATATTTCATCCCCTATTTTAGATCTTGTGCAATATTTGTATTTCATGAGTTCTTTTCTCTCTACTCTCCTTACTTCTTCTATTTTTTGGTCCAAATTGCTTTCCTCATAACCCCTTTCGATGAATTTCTTCTTTAGATGTTTAGCTTGTTCTTCCCACTTTGTTATATCGGAACAGTTTTTTCTGATTCTTAGCAGCTGGCCCTTTGGGATATTATCTTTCCATTTTCGATGGTGAAAGCTTAGATTGTGGATATAATTGTTGCTATCCAACTCTTTGAAGAAAGTAGAGGTAGCCCATTTTCCATCTTTTATTTCAATCTTTAAATCCAGGAAATTGATAATTTTTGCACTCCATTCGTGTGTAAATTGTAAATTGTACCTATTTCTGTTCATAATTTCTATTGTATATTCCAAATCCTTAGGCTCCCCTCTCCAGATGATGAGAATGTCGTCGATGTACCTGCTATAGAGAACCAAGTCCGCGTCAGTTGGGCATGACTCCCAAAAAGTCTCTTCCCATCTGCCCATATATAGGTTTGCATAGCTTGGCGCGAACCTGGTTCCCATCGCTGTACCACAAGTTTGCTTGTAATATCTACCTTCATTACAGAAGTAGTTGTGGGATAGTATGTACTGAATACATTCCAATATAAAGATCTTCTGTTCTTCCGGAACTTCAGGGTCCTTATCTAGGAAGTATTTGATAGTTTCAATTCCTTCCTTATGTGGAATACTTGTGTACAATGAGGATACATCGCATGTTGCTATTATATAACCTTCTTCCCAAGGAGTATCTTCTAGTATGTTGAGTACCTGTGTTGAATCTTTCAGAAATGGTGGAAGTTTCCGAACATATTTTTGTAGATTTGTATCTATATATTCCGAGAGATTGCTGGTTAAAGAACCAATCCCGGAAATGATTGGTCTTCCCGGTGGATTTTGAAGACTTTTATGGATCTTAGGTAGATGGTATAGTACTGGAGTTATAGGGTGTTTGATGTCAATATATCTGAATTCTTTTTCATTCAGTATACCCACTTTCCTTGCTTCTTCCAATGGAGTCTTAAATTCAGTCTGATAGTTTTCTATTGGGTTGTTTAGAAGTCTTTGGTATGTTGTTTCATCGCTTAGTATCCGTACATTTTCTTTGATGTAATCTTCACGATTCATAAACACAATTCCTCCTCCCTTATCTGCTGGTCTTATTGTCAGTTTGTTATTATTTTCCAATTTCTTGATGGTGTCCATTTGTGCTTTTGATAGGTTCTGTTTTATATTCTTTAGCTCCCTTAGCTTGATGTCTTTTATTTCTTTACAAACCACAGTCTCAAATGTTTCAATAGCATTACCCTTATTATTTGTTGGGTAAAATTTGGACTTCGGTTTAAGGTCCTTATGTATAAATGGGTCTTGTTCTTTACCCATACAGTAGCTTGTAGGTCCCATTTGTTCCAATGGAGACTTCATAAAGAACCTCTTTAAAGTAAGTTTTCTTATGAATTCTTTCGTATTTATGAATGTTTGGAATTTATCCAAATTTCTTGTGGGGGCAAATGAAAGTCCATATTTTAATACTTTCCTTTCATCATCCGTAAGTTTATGGGAACTTAGATTAAAAATTCCTTCATTGGTGTTAGATATTCCTTCATTGATGTTGTGACCATCATGACTTTGGGAAATCTTTTTCTTCTTTAGTCGGATTCCTCCCCTCTTTCCTCTATATGTCTTCGTCTTATATCGGATGGAGTGGTTCCTTCTGATTCTTTTTTCTTTTTCATCTGGAGTTTTTCTTTGTTTTTCACCACTGGTTGATTTTGTTCTAAAAAAGTCGATGATGATGGAATATGTATTTGTAGACTATCCTCTTCCTGGTTTCGGGTAGGTGTTTTCATCTGTTCTGTGATACTGTGTGTGTGTGTGTGAATCTGTATGACTGGCATTGTGTGATACTGTGTGTGTGTGTATCTGTATGACTGGCATTGTGTGATACTGTGTGTGTGCATCTGTATGACTGGCATTGTGTGATACTGTGTGTGTGTGTGCATCTGTTTGACTGGCATTGTGTGATACTGTGTGTGTGTGTGCATCTATATGCCTGGCATTGTGTGATACTGTGTGTGTGTGCATCTGTATGACTGGCATTGTTTGATACTGTGTGTGTGCGTGTGCATCTGTATGACTGGCATTGTGTGATACTGTGTGTGTGTGCATCTGTATGACTGGTATTGTGTGATACTGTGTGTGTGCGTGTGCATCTGTATGACTGGTATTGTGTGATACTGTGTGTGTGTGTGCATCTGTATGACTGGTATTGTGTGATACTGTGTGTGTGTGTGTGTGTGTGTGCATCTGTATGACTGGCATTGTTTGATACTGTGTGTGTGTGCATCTGTATGACTGGCACTTGTTACTCACGAAACGGCTCCGTTGTCCATGGCTGTTGGGGCTCTCCATTTTGAAACCCTCCAGTTCCAGGTGATGAACTCTCCGCATTTTCCGGTTGTTCTGGGTTATCCCTGGCTCCAAAAGCACAATCCCAGTCTCGACTGGCGCAGGTCCCAAATTTTGTCGTGGTCCCCGCTATGTATTTCCACTTGTCTTCGGAAACCAGTTAAAGTCTTGTGCACTTCTTCGGTATCTCAATTGCCAGAGGAGTACCAAGAGTTCCTAGACGTGTTTGACACGTTGCCTCCTCACCGGTCTTACGATTGTGCCATAGACCTGCAACCCGGAGCCATTCCTCCTCGGGGCCGGGTGTACCCTCTGTCTATTGCAGAAAATTGTGCTATGGAGGAGTATGTTGCCGATGCTCTGTCGCGGGGGATCATCCACAAATCCTGCTCTCCTGCAGGGGCTGGCTTCTTCTTTGTGATGAAAAAGGGTGGCAAGTTAAGACCATGTATTGATTATAGGGGTCCTAATCGTTTTACCATTAAGAATGCTTACCCTATTCCGCTTATTACAGAACTCTTTGACCGCCTACGGTCTTTACTAAACTTGATTTGAGAGAAGCGTACAATCTCGTTAGGATTAAGGAGGGCCACGAATGGAAAACAGCATTTAACACCAGGAGCGGGCATTATGAGTATCTTGTAATGCCCTTTGGCCTATGTAATGCTCCTGCTGTTTTTGGTATTGTGTGATACTGTGTGTGTGTGTGCATCTGTATGACTGGTATTGTGTGATACTGTGTGTGTGTGTGTGTGTGTGTGCATCTGTATGACTGGCATTGTTTGATACTGTGTGTGTGTGCATCTGTATGACTGGCACTTGTTACTCACGAAACGGCTCCGTTGTCCATGGCTGTTGGGGCTCTCCATTTTGAAACCCTCCAGTTCCAGGTGATGAACTCTCCGCATTTTCCGGTTGTTCTGGGTTATCCCTGGCTCCAAAAGCACAATCCCAGTCTCGACTGGCGCAGGTCCCAAATTTTGTCGTGGTCCCCGCTATGTATTTCCACTTGTCTTCGGAAACCAGTTAAAGTCTTGTGCACTTCTTCGGTATCTCAATTGCCAGAGGAGTACCAAGAGTTCCTAGACGTGTTTGACACGTTGCCTCCTCACCGGTCTTACGATTGTGCCATAGACCTGCAACCCGGAGCCATTCCTCCTCGGGGCCGGGTGTACCCTCTGTCTATTGCAGAAAATTGTGCTATGGAGGAGTATGTTGCCGATGCTCTGTCGCGGGGGATCATCCACAAATCCTGCTCTCCTGCAGGGGCTGGCTTCTTCTTTGTGATGAAAAAGGGTGGCAAGTTAAGACCATGTATTGATTATAGGGGTCCTAATCGTTTTACCATTAAGAATGCTTACCCTATTCCGCTTATTACAGAACTCTTTGACCGCCTACGGTCTTTACTAAACTTGATTTGAGAGAAGCGTACAATCTCGTTAGGATTAAGGAGGGCCACGAATGGAAAACAGCATTTAACACCAGGAGCGGGCATTATGAGTATCTTGTAATGCCCTTTGGCCTATGTAATGCTCCTGCTGTTTTTCAGGAATTTATTAATGATGTCCTAAGAGATATGTTGCAACAGTGTGTTGTGGTGTACTTAGACGACATCCTCATACACTCACCCACACTTGAGGCTCATCGTTCTGATGTTACACGGGTTCTTCAGAGACTATGTGAGAACGGCCTGTTTTGTAAACTCGAGAAAT
This sequence comes from Bombina bombina, assembly GCF_027579735.1. Lineage (NCBI taxonomy): Eukaryota > Metazoa > Chordata > Amphibia > Anura > Bombinatoridae > Bombina > Bombina bombina. Next base: position 6,173,717 of record NC_069508.1, read on the forward strand.
GTGAGTTCCATCAGACTCAAGTAACCTTCCTAGGTTATGTTATCTCTGTTGCAGGTTTCTTCATGGATCCTGACAAATTATCTGCAGTTCTGCAGTGGCCTCGCCCAGCTGGTCTTCGGTCTATTCAATGTTTTTTGGGGTTCGCCAATTACTATAGAAAGTTTATTAAAAACTTTTCTTCCTTAGTCATACCTATCACAGACATGACCCGTAAAGAGAATGATCCACTCCATTGGTCACCTACTGCCATTAAGGCCTTTGATAGTCTTAAGACTGCCTTTGCTGCCGCTCCAGTTCTGGCTCATCCTAACCCTGTCCTGCCTTTCGTTCTTGAGGTCGATGCGTCTGAGACTGGAGTAGGTGCCCTCTTGTCTCTACGTCCTACGCCTGTTGGTTCCTTGCATCCGTGTGGTTTCTTCTCTAAGAAATTGTCTCCAGCGAAGAGCAATTATGAAATTGGGGACAAGGAATTACTGGCCATAATTTTGGCACTTAAGGAATGGAGGCATCTTCTCAAGGGTACTAGCGTGCCAGTGCTCATTCTTACTGACCACAAGAATTAAACTTATCTATCTGAAGCAAAACGTTTATCGCCCCGACAGGCCAGATGGGCGCTATTTTTGTCTTGGTTTAATTATGTGATGATCTACCTGCCTGGTAGTAAGAATGTTAGGGCTGATGCCCTCTCTCGACAATTTTCGCCTCTGTCCAAGGAGGAGTCTGTACCTACTCCTGTTATACCTCCTGACCATATTTTGGCTACCATACGTACTAATTTGACTTCTCCCTTGGGGGAAGAGATCCTGGCTGCACAAACCAATGCACCTCCTGAGAAACCTAGTGGGAAGTGTTTTGTTCCTGAGAATCTTCAAACTAAACTTTTGCACACTTACCACTATCCTAAAGCCGCAAGTCACCCAGGCAAGAACCAAATGATTTGGTCTGTCACTCGACAATTCTGGTGGCCAGGTCTTCGTTCTGATGTTGCTGCGTATGTTGCCTCCTGCTCAGTTTGTGCACAGAATAAGACTCCTCGACGTCTTCCTGTGGGTCTTCTTCAACCTATTGCTAATGGTGAGCGTCCTTGGACACATCTTTCCATGGACTTCATTGTCAAGCTCCCTGTTTCCAATGGCAATACTGTTATCCTTATAGTGGTTGACCATTTTTTCTAAAATGTCACATTGCATTCCATTGATGAAGCTGCCTAGCGCTCAGGAGCTTGCTTCAATTTTTGCCCGGGAGGTCTTCCGTTTACATGGGTTACCCAAGGAGATAGTGTCGGACCGGGGTAGCCAATTTGTCTCCAGATTTTGGTGTTCCTTTTGTGCTCAAATGGGGATCCAGCTTTCCTTCTCCTTGGCATATCACCCTCAATTCAATGGGGCTGCGGAACGGTCTAATCAAGCTCTGGAACAGTTCCTCCGTTGCTATGTCTCCGATCACCACAATAATTGGTCTGAACTGTTACCTTGGGCAGAGTTTGCTCGTAATAGTGCTATTAATGCTTCCTCCAAGTTATCCCCGTTCATGGCGAATTATGGGTTTCAACCATCCTTGTTGCCCGATTCATTCATGTCTCAGGGTATTCCGGCTTTGGAGGAGCATCTCCGGAAACTCCGTTCCACGTGGGTGCAGATTCAGGATTGCCTTCATCGTTCTATGCAGCGCCAAAAGTTCCAGGCTGATCGTAGGCGTCTGCCCGCACCTTCCTACCAGGTTGGTGAGAGAGTTTGGCTGTCCTCCCGCAACTTGAACCTTTGTGTGCCTTCCAATAAATTGGCTCCCCGTTATGTTGGTCCTTTTCGAATACTCCGACGGGTTAATCCTGTGGCCTACGCTCTTGACCTTCCTCCTGCTATGCACATCTCCAATGTTTTTCATGTCTCCCTCTTCAAACCATTGGTTTGTAATCGGTTTACCACTGTGTTGCCCCGTCCCCGTCCTATCTTTGTTGACAACCATGAGGAGTATGAGGTCAGCAGCATTATTGACTCTCGTATGTCCAGGGGCCGTGTACAGTATTTGGTTCACTGGAGGGGCTACGGTCCGGAGGAGCGTTCTTGGGTTCCCTCCTCTGATGTTCATGCTCCCGCCCTCCTCCGTGCCTTCCATGCCCGTTTCCCCAATAAGCCTTTTGTCCTCCCGCGGGGGAGGGGTCGTTGAGGGGAGGGTACTGTCAATGTTTTTTACCTGTTGTGTTTGCCATGTGCTGCTGGCAGCCATTTTACTCACCGCTCTTACTGACTATGGTGCATTGTGGGGGATGCTGCTCATTTCCTGCACTTCCTTTTATGGCCAGACTTGTGTGCATCATCCATGTGAGACAGGATGCAGTCTCAGAAATGTGATGTCATCACTTATTATTTAAAGGGCCTCTGTTCAGTATGCTTTGCCTTTGCGCTGTCTCAGACCTGTTTGTGAGAGTTCCTGTGTATTACCTGGCTGCCTGACGTCCTTCCTGGTTCCTGATCCCTGGCTTGTTCCTGACTTTGCTGTTTTCCTTGTTCCTGATTCTGGCTTGTCTGACTATTTGCTTTGGCTCCTGACTCGGCTCGTCTGACTACCAGCTCTGGTTTTGTTTGACTCCTGGCTTGTTATTTGACTTGTGGACTTTTTATTATTTTTTGCTATTAATAAAGGTGTGATTATTTTTCCACTTCTCATCTCAGTCTGATTCCTGGCACCCTGACACATATATACATATGCTCTGTAAATAGTCACTAATAAACGCTGCCATATGCCTACACTTTATATAGTAACGAATAAACACACTGTGTATATAAACACAATAAGTATAGGTGACATATATACATATGCTCTGTAAATAGTCACTAATAAACACTGCCATATGCCTACACTTTATATAGTAACTAATAAACACACTGTGTATATAAACACTGTCAGTATATTTATGAAAATCTTAGTAGTGCTATCCAAATAATATATAAGTTTATGGCAGGGTTATAAACACAATCTTAAAATAATTTTCCTTAAAAATTGAAACCCTAATCAACCATGCATCTACTAGACCATACAATTAATATAAATATCTGAATTCTTTTATTTAGTTAATATCCATAAACATATTGAAGTATATTTGCAATAAAAGGAAACTAAATAATATTATAGGCGCTTGAAAACTATTTAAATATGCTATGCACAATTAATTCCTGCACGCTTATCTTAAGAAACCAGCCTTATATACAAGTCTTTTAACACAATGGGACTAAAAACCTTTAACATCCAAGCAATATAATTCTAAACAGTGTTTATAAAACAATAGGATAATATATATATATTCTGCTATTTAACTGCAATTTATCCTAATACAAAATTAACTGACAATATCAGAACTTGCATAGATGAGTTACTTGGTCAATCAGACGCAGATTTAAACAATATATATATAGGCTGTGAAATGCTAACTAAAACACACTGTTTCTTTAAATCTATTAAATACAAATTGACTATGCATATAACTTATCTTTAAACTGCAGTGACTTTAAAATATCACATGTAATTAGCAGCCCTTTTCTTATACTCTATATATATATATATATATATATATATATATATACGTTACCAAAATAGATAGTTCAGTTACCAAGGATTCCTTGTTTCATCTCAGAAAATATATAAGTAAATTTTTGCAATCACTGAGAAGAAGGTAGATCAGCTTGTTTAGAATGAGTGTATTTTGGACGCCCAGCAATGTATCATTCAAGTCAGCAAAATCTGTCCCTTTCTCTTTCATGCGTTCACTTAAATAACTTTTTCATTCATTGATGAAACCATGGGAGTGGCCCTACGAGATCTGACCATCCCATTGGTTAGGTGGGATGTCTATTTGGATTGGCCCTTGGTCACCATGGAAACGCATCCTTTAAGCAGTTATCTCAACTGCTATACCGGTATCGGCCCTTCGGTGGCAGCACAAAACAAATTCATCCTTAACACTTCTAAACATTTTTAGACAGTGAAATATTTCTTTAAACTATGTAATAACTGCCGTAATTTCTTGCATGAACCCCTCAGAATATCAATCATAGATGAGGCAAATCTATATCACCTCTCTGGTCATTTTGATATCAAATATGTTATATTATTAACATTTTATTATATTAAGGCAATTTAATACTGCTAATTATTAGCTTAAAATGCATTTATATATCCTGTTATATATGTTTTCATGTGATATAATATGTTCTATGTCTCCGACAATTTCTGCATATATGAATTGATGCCTGCAATAGAAATGGAAACAATTATCAGAAATGGTTTAAGCATTCATATGTCTATGGTTCAAGTATTATTAATCATTTACTTTTGGGTCCACAAATATTTATTTATATTCTTAAAAACACAGAGGCTAAGTAAGATCTTTTATGTTTTCAAAACATATATATATATATATATATATATATATATATATATATATATATATATATATATATATATGCACTTCAAATAAGGGATTACCAAAATGGTCATTCAATCTATACTAATTCTGAATTTATTTCCTATATAAATATCCCCTGCAGCAATCATCCACCTAATACAATGTGCTTAATTTTAATATATATATATCATGAATCATTCCAAACATACATGGAAAACTGGCATTGTTCCCCTTGCAAAATGTATTTAATTTTATTTGTGTCACCTTCCCCCAAGATGGGGTTTTGCAGTATGTCTTCAAATAGAGATTCAGTGAGATAGAACTGTTGTATCACACGTGTCAAATTCCAAAGGGGTCCTTGAACACATTCTTTTCTCACCTCACCAAATGTTCTGAAGTTATAAAAATCTGCATATATAGTCAAATGAATAGGGTCACTGAGCTATTTCCTTTAGAAAAGAAATGTTTGTGTGTTTTACACTACAGGGGTCGTGCTTCAAAAAGGCTCTACTGATCGTCAATCCTGATAGACGTGTATTAGAAGCTGTGTTCAACAAACTCATGTTCAATTAATCCTGAGGTCTCATCTAACATATACAGTGTATAAAATATACATATATATATATATATATATATATATATATATATATGTACACATATGTAATATTCATCATAATATTCATATACTCTGACATAAATCCCCCTTCCAACTTCAAATAGATGTAGGACACATGTATTTGAATTGGCTTAAAGTCAGTGGTATTTGATGAGGATCAACCGTATACCTCATAGACAGTCTCTTATGAAGAAAGTCTGTCAATTTCGAGCCTTCATGTTCATCAGCTGGTCATCTTTAAACTACAGTATGTCTTTAGTTCATTTGGGGATATGACACTTCATTCTCCCTCTATGACTTGTAGTTGGGATCTGGGATGACACGCTCGCAGTTGATTGATATGGACCCATTTATCTATGAAACTTTCATTTTTGGGGATCCGTATTTTATAGGCCACTGGAGATATTTTGTCAGTAATGACGAAAGGACCTTTCCATGAGGGAAGAAATTTCTTCTCCCTAACCTGATCTCTTCCAAAGTTATAAAGATAAACTTTATCATTTATTTCATATTCCTTTTTGGATGTTTTGAGATCATAATAGGTTTTAGTGGCAGTTGCGGCTCTTTCTAAATTCCTTTGAGCAAATGCAAAGGCATATTGCAGGTGCTTTCTTAGGTTTTCCACATATTGATGTGTATTGGCAGCATTTATCAAGTTTTGGTCCGATGTACGGTACAGCAGATGCTGAGGTAGAACCATTCTTCTACCAGTCATCAGCTCAAAAGGTGACATCTTGGTAGCACTACTTGGAGTTGCTCTTAATGCCATTAAGACTAGAGGTAGTTTTATATCCCAGTCTTTACCCGTTTCACTCACAAACTTTTTGAGGATTTTAACAATGGACTGGTTGTAACGCTCTACACCACCACTTGAGGCAGCTCTATAAGCAATATGGAGCTTTCTTTTAACCCCTAGTATTTTCCACATTTTGGTCATCACTTCGCTAGTGAAGTGGGTCCCCCGATCTGACTCGATTCTTTGGGGCAGACCAAATCTGGAAAACACATGGTTGATGAGCAATGCTGCACATGTTTCAGCACTATTGTTAGGTGCACTAATGCACTCTACCCATTTAGTGAACAGGCATGTCACTGTTAACATGTACTTGTTACCTCTTGATGACCTTGTTCCCGGACCAATAAAATCAATTTGTATATCTGACCATGGCATTACCATCCCCCTTTTCTGCAATGGCGCTCTATGCGTTGGTGCAGTAGGTTGGAACTGTGGGCAGATTAAACACCCTTGACAGTAGGTTTGAACATCTTTCAACATGTGTGGCCAAAAAGCGTAATCACGCAATATTTCATACGTGAGTTTGGCACCACGATGACCAGATGTGGGAGCATCATGGGCATGTTGAAGCATTAGACCCCTGAACTTGGTGGGTACTACCCACTGCTGGATGCCAGTTTTGGAGGTTCTAATTAACAAACCATCCTGTAATTTGAATTGTGATTTAGATTTTATTAAGATTCTCAGATCTTCTTTGCCAATACAATCATCTTCTGAGATGGGGTTGCTTTCAGGATCTTCTATGTGTTTATAGAAGATGCCTACAATGGGGTCTTCTTTTTGACTAGTGATCAGGTCCTCACTAGGAGAATCCTGACTCCATTGTACCAAGTTAGGCTCACTCTGTTATTTTGCCTGGTTTCTGGTAATGGCTTCTACCTGAATTGCACCCATTAAGTGGTCAATATTAAGGAGTTCTCCAGTTATGGCTCCTTGTTTGGCTAATGAATCTGCAAGGTCATTGCCTTCCTTATCAGGACCTAAAACTCTGGAATGACCCTTGGTCTTTATCCAGTGTATGGTTAAATCATTGGATACTACCAGATTATCAATCTCGCAGAACAATTTGCCATGCTTGACTGGTTTGTTATTGCTTTTCTGCATGCCATTTCTTTTCCAAGTTGGCAGGTATTCAACAAAACTGTCACGCACATAATTTGAGTCAATTATGATCACAAATTCATGAATACCATGTTCAATAGCCATTTCAATGGTTTTGAAAACAGCAGTTAGTTCTGCAACTTGACTGGATCTTGGTCCAATGTTGAAACCTACAAATATATTTGAGAATCCATTTGCCCCAGTTATACCAATGCCAGCGACTAGTCTGCGCTCATTATCAATAGTGGCATGGTAAGAACAACCATCAACATATACCCAAGGTAATGTTTGACAATGGTCCTCATTGTACATTTTATATGGGGAAAGCAATTGTTCTTCCAGAAAATCATCTTCTGATAATCCTTCCCCAGGATCTCTAGCAGTACAGTCGTGGAGCTCAGCAAGCCCTTGTGCGACTGGATTCTTTTTATTCTGCTTGTAGCGAATTTCTAATGGCCAGCCTTGCAAGGAAAGAGTCCACGCTGTTATGCGGCTATTAGACAAATTCCCATCTCTTATTCTCTCACTCTGCAAATATAGCAAAGGCTGGTGGGACGTTTCTACAATAATTTTCTCGCCCTGTATATAGCTGCGGAAATTTTGTAGAGCCCATACAGTAGATAAGAGGGCTTTTTCGCAATCGCTAAATTTTATTTCTACTGGGGATAGATTTTTGCTCGCATAAGCAATGGCTTTGTTCAAATTATCATGCTTTTGGTATAAAACAGCACTCATGCTTACATCTGTGTAACCGGTTTCTAAGAAGAAAGGTTTACCACCTTCAGGGTACGCTAAGCAAGGTGCTTGAGTGAGTTTTCTTTTCAGCTCTCTGATGGCTGTCTCTTGAGACTCACTCCAGTGCCATTTCACCTCTTTCTTTAGGAGAAGTAGTAGTGGTTTAGTTAATTCCGCATAATTATCAATGAATTTGCGAGAATAATTTGTCATACCCAGGAATGATCTCAATTCCTTTAAGTTAGTTGGGTTTTTAGAATTCACTATCGCTTCTACCTTTTTCTTCTGGGGATTTAATCCGTCAGAAGTAACTTCATGTCCCAAGAAGTTTACACGAGTGCGGCACCATTGAGCTTTTTGCAGGGATAATTTGACACCTGCCCTTTTAAGTTGGCTGAGGACGTGTTTAAGCTCTGCAATGTGTTTTTCAAAGTCTGTGCTTTTGATTAAAACATCATCAACATAAGATAAGGTCCCCCTTTCCAGTGCATCAGGCATAGCCTTATGCATGAATACAGCAAATTCATGTCCAGAATTTATGTATCCAAAAGGAAGTCTTTGAAATGCATATTGGACCTTTTGGAAGGAGAATGCTAGCTTATATTGGTCCTCTTCATGTACCTTTATGGCCATTGGGCTTAAGGACACCTAGAATAGGATTATTATAAGAGCTGTGCACCTGTCTGATAATACCTCTTTCTTCCAAATTCCTTATGATCTCTGCAAGAGAATCATATGAGGCTAAGGGAAGTCTGTATTGTTTGACAAATACAGGTGGCGCATTAGGATCTGTTTGTATTCTTGCAATGTGCAAGTCTGTGGTACCACAGTCATAAGAATCCTTAGCGAAAATATCCTTGTACTCCATCAGGAGTTCTCGCAGCTGTTGGCGTTCATCATCGCTAGAACAGCCATTGGCTAAGGATATTTGCTCTTCGACTATTTGCTGAAATCCTGGAAAGATTTCAGGCTGTCCTATTTCATAGGCTTCTTCCAACCTAGAGGTGAGGTCCCCTTGATTATAATTTACATTGCTCCCATGATTCTGGGTATTGGGGTAATCTTGCTGTTTGATTGGCTGATCAAACACTAGAGAGGCTTCTTCAATTTTACAGATGCCTTCCTCTGAGCTGAAGGGATAAATGGACTGAATATTAAATAGACCCTCTGGCATAGATGCAAAGGATTGTTCTATTAATTGTTCTTCAGTTAAGTATCCTTCAGGTATTAGCCCAATTACATTATTCTGGAATCCAAAAGTGTAATAACTTGATTCCAGTGCATATCCTATGGTAGTTCCCCTGGATAATGTTATATCCTGTGGGGTCATGTTATGCACAATAATATGTATTGGAACAGTTCCAATATTCACCATAGGAGTGTAGGTTACTGTGACACCCAGATTTTGTATTCTATGGGAGAGGCAAATCAGTGTTTCAGAAGTTTTTAATTTCTGACCTCTCTTTACCTGTAAGGGTAAAATAAATTTATCAGCCCCAGCAGGAATTATAACATCGCTAGATACCTGCATATTCACAGCATATGGCAATTGCTGGTTTGATTTTAGGGCTGCATTTTCATCCTGAAATACTTCAGGGTCCCCCTTTAACCTGCTCCAAAGGCAAGAATTAATCAGATCTATTTGTATGGCATATCTATGTAAGATATCATTGCCAACGTATATTTGATTATGGGGAGTATTTAAAACTAAAAACAGGTGCTTCACTGACTTATTACCAATAGAGATAGATAATAAGCACTTAGCTGTGATGTTATAGCTTTCAGACCTGTCATCCAGGCCGTTGACACTGTGGTCTTGGGGAGAAAGATATTTAATCACTTTAGGTTCAGCTATTTGCGTTAATAAACCTTCGCTTATATAGCTAGCTTCCTGTTTTAAGTTTATTTTAGCATACTCGGTTTTACCAAGGTCATGCACTTGTATAGGGATAAATAGATCCTCTTTAACTCTCTCAATCCCTGTGAGGTATTGAGTGTGGCCTCCCCCCTTAGGGATTTTATGATCCCCCTTGTGGAGTGATATGGTTAATACATCGCTATCTTTCCAGGCGATATTTTAAAAGTATTACCATCAGAGCCACTAAAAGGAGTCTGATCATCTATTTGTAGAATAGTGATTTCAGGTGTAGAGTTATTCCTGAAATGAATCTCCAAAGCATCTGGTTTCTCTTCCACCACGTGACAGCTGTGTCGGGTGCGAGATATACCAGATTTTTCATAATTGATAGGCCGTTTAACTTGCGACCAAATTACATTATTTATGCAATCAATTATGGTGCTTAATCGTTTCAGGAGATCACTACCAATAATTAAACGATCAGTTGGCAGATCCACTATAATGACAGGGTGTCTTATGACCCTGTTCCCCAATTTAAATTTTAACCAGGCAGTACCGTAGACTTTTAGGGAGTCACCCCCGACACCTATTAGAGAACCGTCAAATTCTCTTATTTTGGGTTTGTGGGGTGTTAGCTCATTTAGCTGTGTGTAGTACCTGTGGGATAAGATAGTTGCCTGTGACCCAGTGTCAATTAATCCCCTGATAGGGTTGGAGACTGAATCTTGCAGCTCAACTAGTACATAATATCTTCCTGCAGTTTCTATCATTTCACACATAAAATTTGCATTCTTGTACATCTGTGGGCTTCGCCACGTTTTACCTGGATCCGCTGTGTCATTCGATGCAGAGGAAATTTCATACCTACCTGTTTCCTCTATGACAGGGTCGGCTGGATTCTTTTGTACTGCATCTGTGGAGATAAGGTTAAGAGAGTGCTGCAAAGGAAGAGGTTTGTTAGTTTTTCCCGGATGAGGTTGCTTGTCACCACAGTTAAATTGTCCGTTTTCGGTCTGTGGGGAGATAACATGATTAGTATCATTGATATTTATTATTACATTTTGTATATATCTCCCCTCCCCTTCAGGTGATACTGCAGTATTTATGACTGTGCCTGTGGTCCACTGCTGACCACTGGCTGTACCCCTAAAAAAGTATTGTTCGGTTGCTGAGCCGTAGATTTTTGACTCATATTAGCGATTTGTTCGCTCAACCGATTTAATTGGTTAAACAGCATATCTACCTGATTGTACAAGTTACCTCTACCCCTGGGCCTATCTCTTGGTGCCCCATTGTACTGATTCCTGGACCATTGGGTTCCCCCAGAATCAGGGCCACTATTTCTATTCTGTCGTGGTTGCCCCTGGGGTTCAGCTTGTTCAGCATTAGTACTTTGGGGAGCATTATATACCTGGGGTGTCTGGTTACCCTGAGAATATCTTCGCCGTCTATTGTATCTACCCTTGCGCGGATACCAATTATTTGGTGAGTATTCTCTTTGTGAGTAATTATTCACCTGATTATGTCCCCCACTTTGGTTATAGTCTCCCTGCGCCTCAACCTGTGTAGGGGGAGGGGCAGAATGAAACCTCTGTGGAGATGGCCTGTTTTGACTGGCCACCTCTGCATAAGTCCTCTTGTTAGACTCCAAATTGAGGGGGCTAGGTGAAACCCTAGTTTCTGCCACAATTTTGGGTTTTGACTCCTTTTTAAACCCCTGCTCACTGGACTGCTGAATAGAGTATAACTTCGTACTCTCTTTGATCAGCCATTCCAATGAGCAGTCCTCATCAAAATCTCTAGCTAAGTTGATTTTGATGGGTGTAGGCAATGCTTCAAAAAATACATTTACAAATTCTGAGCCATCAAATCTGGGATTATCTTCAGCCATACTGTACGCATTTTTCAATACAGAAAGGAATTCGACTGGACTCTGATTCGCACGACACTTTAAACCATATACCGCTATTTTCGCGGCAGTTTTAGTGCAATATTGCCCGAATTCTTTTCTGCATTGTTGTTTTACCCCATTCCAGGAATGAATATTCATATCCTTTAGTGAAGCAAAGAATTTGTGATGCTTACTGTCAAATACCCAAGGCAGAAATTCAATTTTCAATTTCTCACTTGTAACATTCATTATAGCTAACGCATTTTCAAAAGCCTGTAAATGATCAATTACAGATGTTGTTCCCTTATTGGAGAATATAGGTACTGCGCGTTGTACGAAGGTGATTATTTTATGGGAATCATAGACTTTATCAGACTTATTTTGGGATTCTCTGTTAGAGTTTCCCTCCCCCGCATCAGCTGCGCTACAGCTGTCCTCTGGATTTACATCCTGAGGGGATTGTCTATTTGGGAAATCTACTTCTGACCCGTTAGGGGTCATTTGTCCATGTTGTTCTATATATTTTCGTACCTCTTCCCTGACGCGTTCGCTAAAGGAGTTAGCATTATCTGTATTATTCTCACTGCTAATATAGGGGTTTTCATTATGGCGATATGACCTTTTTAAATCGCTTAATTCTCTCTGGCTTTGCGCAAGCTGTTTATTTAAATCTTGTATCTGCGCGATTAAGTCCATATTGTGCTTATCTAAGGTGGCTAGGTTTTGGGCAAATTCATCCATTTTATTTTTGGCTGTTTTTAAACCCTCTTCGCGTCTGCGCGAGGAACGAATACTATTTTCTAGCTCCTGTATTTGCAATCGTTTGTCTGTGACACAAAATGACATTTCGTCAATTATGCATATTAAAAGGGGCCAGGATTTTAGTATTAGTTCGTCTCGCTTTTTGGGAGCTTCGCATTGATTAATCATTAATAATTCCTGGAAGAATTCATTCTCTTCATTCCACATATTATTATTAACGGTAATATTTTTAGCCCTAGTTTCAAGCATATCCATAAAATCATTTAATTCACCCGCAATATTAAACTTCCCTTTAAGGTAACTTAAGATATCTTTCTTAAGGACCTGACCTTTAGTAATAGGTATGGTTATGGGACCAATTTCATTGCTATGTATAGAATTAAATGAGTCACTTCTGGCTACAGACATTATTGTATTGGTTTAGTATTTATTTAACTAAAATGCTAATACAATTTTTGCCAATAAAAAGAGAGAAAAATTTTATATTTCAAAAAAAAAAATATATTATTAATTTTGAAATATGAAAAATTAATATTCCGAAATATGAAAAATTAATATTTTTGATTAACTTTGAAAATATGAAAAATTAATATTTTTGATTAATTTTGAAATATGAAAAATTAATATTTTTATTAATTTTTCAAAATTAATCTTTAATAATATTTCAAGATATTAATGTCAATCTTGAAATATGAAAATTAATATTTCAACTTTTCAAAAAAAAAAATTATATCTTCAAAATATTAATATCGAAATATGAATTATTTTTTTTTTTTTTTTCTTTTATAATAATTTCTATTTACTTACAAATATATTATATCAATTATGATGGATATTATTAAATCTCATGCAAAGTGCCTCCAATTATTATGTCAGTATATTTATGAAAATCTTAGTAGTGCTATCCAAATAATATATAAGTTTATGGCAGGGTTATAAACACAATCTTAAAATAATTTTCCTTAAAAATTGAAACCCTAATCAACCATGCATCTACTAGACCATACAATTAATATAAATATCTGAATTCTTTTATTTAGTTAATATCCATAAACATATTGAAGTATATTTGCAATAAAAGGAAACTAAATAATATTATAGGCGCTTGAAAACTATTTAAATATGCTATGCAAAATTCCTGCACGCTTATCTTAAGAAACCAGCCTTATATACAAGTCTTTTAACACAATGGGACTAAAAACCTTTAACATCCAAGCAATATAATTCTAAACAGTGTTTATAAAACAATAGGATAATATATATATATTCTGCTATTTAACTGCAATTTATCCTAATACAAAATTAACTGACAATATCAGAACTTGCATAGATGAGTTACTTGGTCAATCAGACGCAGATTTAAACAATATATATATAGGCTGTGAAATGCTAACTAAAACACACTGTTTCTTTAAATCTATTAAATACAAATTGACTATGCATATAACTTATCTTTAAACTGCAGTGACTTTAAAATATCACATGTAATTAGCAGCCCTTTTCTTATACTCTATATATATATATATATACGTTACCAAAATAGATAGTTCAGTTACCAAGGATTCCTTGTTTCATCTCAGAAAATATATAAGTAAATTTTTGCAATCACTGAGAAGAAGGTAGATCAGCTTGTTTAGAATGAGTGTATTTTGGACGCCCAGCAATGTATCATTCAAGTCAGCAAAATCTGTCCCTTTCTCTTTCATGCGTTCACTTAAATAACTTTTTCATTCATTGGTGAAACCATGGGAGTGGCCCTACGAGATCTGACCATCCCATTGGTTAGGTGGGATGTCTATTTGGATTGGCCCTTGGTCACCATGGAAACGCATCCTTTAAGCAGTTATCTCAACTGCTATACCGGTATCGGCCCTTCGGTGGCAGCACAAAACAAATTCATCCTTAACACTTCTAAACATTTTTAGACAGTGAAATATTTCTTTAAACTATGTAATAACTGCCGTAATTTCTTGCATGAACCCCTCAGAATATCAATCATAGATGAGGCAAATCTATATCACCTCTCTGGTCATTTTGATATCAAATATGTTATATTATTAACATTTTATTATATTAAGGCAATTTAATACTGCTAATTATTAGCTTAAAATGCATTTATATATCCTGTTATATATGTTTTCATGTGATATAATATGTTCTATGTCTCCGACAATTTCTGCATATATGAATTGATGCCTGCAATAGAAATGGAAACAATTATCAGAAATGGTTTAAGCATTCATATGTCTATGGTCCAAGTATTATTAATCATTTACTTTTGGGTCCACAAATATTTATTTATATTCTTAAAAACACAGAGGCTAAGTAAGATCTTTTATGTTTTCAAAACATATATATATATATATATATATATATATATATATATATGCACTTCAAATAAGGGATTACCAAAATGGTCATTCAATCTATACTAATTCTGAATTTATTTCCTATATAAATATCCCCTGCAGCAATCATCCACCTAATACAATGTGCTTAATTTTAATATATATATATCATGAATCATTCCAAACATACATGGAAAACTGGCATTGTTCCCCTTGCAAAATGTATTTAATTTTATTTGTGTCACCTTCCCCCAAGATGGGGTTTTGCAGTATGTCTTCAAATAGAGATTCAGTGAGATAGAACTGTTGTATCACACGTGTCAAATTCCAAAGGGGTCCTTGAACACATTCTTTTCTCACCTCACCAAATGTTCTGAAGTTATAAAAATCTGCATATATAGTCAAATGAATAGGGTCACTGAGCTATTTCCTTTAGAAAAGAAATGTTTGTGTGTTTTACACTACAGGGGTCGTGCTTCAAAAAGGCTCTACTGATCGTCAATCCTGATAGACGTGTATTAGAAGCTGTGTTCAACAAACTCATGTTCAATTAATCCTGAGGTCTCATCTAACATATACAGTGTATAAAATATACATATATATATATATATATGTACACATATGTAATATTCATCATAATATTCATATACTCTGACAACACAATAAGTATAGGTGACATATATACATATGCTCTGTAAATAGTCACTAATAAACGCTGCTATATAATTACACTTTATATAGTACTAATAAACACACTGTGTATATAAACACAAGTATAGGTGACATATATACATATGCTCTGTAAATAGTCACTAATAAACACTGCCAAATGCATACACTTTATATAGTAACTAATAAACACACTTTGTATATAAACACAATAAGTACAGGTGACATATATACATATGCTCTGTAAATAGTCACTAATAAACGCTGCTATATGATTACACTTTATATAGTACTAATAAACACACTGTATATAAACACAATAAGTATAGGTGACATATATACATATGCTCTGTAAATAGTCACTAATAAACGCTGCCGTATGCCTACACTTTATATAGTAACTAATAAACACACTATGTATATAAACACAATAATTATAGGTGACATATATACATACGCTCTGGAAATAGTCACTAATAAACGCTGCCGTATGACTACACTTTATATAGTAACTAATAAACACACTGTGTATATAAACACAATAAGTAAAGATGACATATATATACATATGCTCTGTAAATAGTCACTAATAAACCCTGCCGTATGCCTACACTTTATATAGTAACTAATAAACACACTGTGTATATTAACACAATAAGTATAGGTGACATATATACATATGCTCTGTAAATAGTCACTAATAAACGCTGCAATATGCCTACACTTTATATAGTAACTAATAAACACACTGTGTATATAAACACAATAAGTACAGGTGACATATATACATATGCTCTGTAAATAGTCACTAATAAACGCTGCCATATGATTACACTTTATATAGTACTAATAAACACACTGTGTATATAAACACAATAAGTATAGGTGACATATATACATATGCTCTGTAAATAGTCACTAATAAACACTGCCATATGCCTACACTTTATATAGTAACTAATAAACACACTGTGTATATAAACACAATAAGTATAGGTGACATATATACATATGCTCTGTAAATAGTCACTAATAAACTCTGCTATATGATTACACTTTATATAGCACTAATAAACACACTGTGTATATAAACACAAGTATAGGTGACATATATACATATGCTCTGTAAATAGTCACTAATAAACACTGCCATATGCCTACACTTTATATAGTAACTAATAAACACACTGTGTATATAAACACAATAAGTACAGGTGACATATATACATATGCTCTGTAAATAGTCACTAATAAACGCTGCCATATGCCTACACTTTATATAGTAACTAATAAACACACTATGTATATAAACACAATAATTATAGGTGACATATATACATATGCTCTGTAAATAGCCACTAATGACTACACTTTATATAGTAACTAATAAATACAGTGCTAATAAATACCCTGCTAATAAATACACTGCTAATAAATACATTGCTAATAAATACCCTGCTAATAAATACACTGCTAATAAATACATTGCTACTAAATACACTGCTACTAAATACACTACTAATAAATACCCTGCTAATAAATACACTGCTAAAAAATACACTAATAATAAATACCCTGCTAATAAATACCCTGCTAATAAATACACTAATAAATACCCTGCTAATAAATACACTGCTAATAAATACCCTGCTAATAAATACACTGCTAATAAATACATTGCTACTAAATACACTGCTACTAAATACACTACTAATAAATACCCTGCTAATAAATACACTGCTAAAAAATACACTAATAATAAATACCCTGCTAATAAATACCCTGCTAATAAATACACTAATAAATACCCTGCTAATGAATACACTACTAATAAATACCCTGCTAATAAATACACTACTAATAAAGACACTACTAATAAATGCCCTGCTAATAAATACACTACTAATAAATACCCTGCTAATATATACACTGCTAATAAATACACTACTAATAAATACCCTGCTAATAAATACCCTGCTAATAAATACACTAATAAATACCATGCTAATTAATACCCTGCTAATAAATACCCTGCTAATAAATACCCTGCTAATAAATACACTACTAATAAATACCCTGCTAATAAATACACTGCTAATAAATACACTGCTAATAAAGACACTACTAATAAATACCCTGCTAATAAATACCCTGCTAATAAATACACTACTAATAAATACACTGCTAATAAATACTAATAAATACCCTGCTAATAAATACCCTGCTAATAAATACTAATAAATACCCTGCTAATAAATACCCTGCTAATTAATACACTGCTAATAAATACGTCACAATCTGTCACAAATACTGTGCTAATAAATACACTACTAATAAATACCCTGCTAATAAATACACTACTAATAAATACTAATAAATACCCTGCTAATAAATACCCTGCTAATAAATACTAATAAATACCCTGCTAATAAATACCCTGCTAATAAATACACTACTAATAAATACACTGCTAATAAATACTAATAAATACCCTGCTAATAAATACCCTGCTAATAAATACTAATCAATACCCTGCTAAT
Source organism: Bombina bombina (assembly GCF_027579735.1). Taxonomy (NCBI): domain Eukaryota; kingdom Metazoa; phylum Chordata; class Amphibia; order Anura; family Bombinatoridae; genus Bombina; species Bombina bombina. Next base: position 6,191,435 of record NC_069508.1, read on the forward strand.
AAATACCCTGCTAATAAATACACTGCTAATAAATACACTACTAATAAAGACACTACTAATAAATACCCTGCTAATAAATACCCTGCTAATAAACACACTGCTAATAAATACTAATAAATACTAATAAATACCCTGCTAATAAATACCCTGCTAATAAATACTAATAAATACCCTGCTAATAAATACTAATAAATACCCTGCTAATTAATACACTGCTAATAAATACGTCACAAGCTGTCACAAATACTGTGCTGTCAATAACATAGTAAATGTGACGGCATCGTCATCTGTACCAACGTAGCTGGGTGGCATTTTGGAGGAGTGGGGAGGTAGCCTGGGCGGAGTTTGGTAGAAGAGGGCGGTAGCATCGGCGGGGTTTATTAGAAGTGGGAGGTAGCATGGGCGGGGTTTATTAAAATTGGGAGGTAGCATGGGCGGAGTTTGGTTGAAGAGGGAGGTAGCATGGGCGGGGTTTAGTAGAAGTGGGAGGTGGTATGGGCGGAGTTTAGTAGAAGTGGTTGGTAAAGCAAAACAAAGCCCTAGTAACGGCGCGCGGTGCTGATTGGCTGCTGGTTGCTAGGAGCCGGGGCTTTAGCTGAGGGACGCACAGGAGTGGGACAGCGCGGGGGGACACGGGAGATGGAGACACAGGACGTGATCAGTGCAGCCGAGATCATCCGAGGTGTGTTATATACAGTCTGTGTGTGTTATATACAGTCTGTGTGTTATATACAGTCTGTGTGTTATATACAGTGTGTGTGTGTTATATACAGTGTGTGTGTGTTATATACAGTGTGTGTGTTATATACAGTCTGTGTGTGTGTTATATACAGTGTGTGTGTGTTATATACAGTGTGTGTGTGTTATATACAGTCTGTGTGTGTGTTATATACAGTGTGTGTGTGTTATATACAGTCTGTGTGTGTTATATACAGTCTGTGTGTTATATACAGTGTGTGTGTGTTATATACAGTGTGTGTGTTATATACAGTCTGTGTGTTATATACAGTCTGTGTGTGTTATATACAGTCTGTGTGTGTTATATACAGTCTGTGTGTTATATACAGTGTGTGTGTGTTATATACAGTGTGTGTGTGTTATATACAGTCTGTGTGTGTTATATACAGTCTGTGTGTTATATACAGTCTGTGTGTTATATACAGTGTGTGTGTGTTATATACAGTGTGTGTGTTATATACAGTCTGTGTGTTATATACAGTCTGTGTGTGTTATATACAGTCTGTGTGTGTTATATACAGTCTGTGTGTTATATACAGTGTGTGTGTGTTATATACAGTGTGTGTGTGTTATATACAGTCTGTGTGTGTTATATACAGTCTGTGTGTTATATACAGTCTGTGTGTTATATACAGTGTGTGTGTGTTATATACAGTGTGTGTGTGTTATATACAGTGTGTGTGTTATATACAGTCTGTGTGTGTGTTATATACAGTGTGTGTGTGTTATATACAGTCTGTGTGTGTTATATACAGTCTGTGTGTTATATACAGTCTGTGTGTTATATACAGTGTGTGTGTGTTATATACAGTGTGTGTGTTATATACAGTCTGTGTGTTATATACAGTCTGTGTGTGTTATATACAGTCTGTGTGTGTTATATACAGTCTGTGTGTTATATACAGTGTGTGTGTGTTATATACAGTGTGTGTGTGTTATATACAGTGTGTGTGTGTTATATACAGTGTGTGTGTTATATACAGTCTGTGTGTTATATACAGTCTGTGTGTGTTATATACAGTCTGTGTGTGTTATATACAGTCTGTGTGTTATATACAGTGTGTGTGTGTTATATACAGTGTGTGTGTGTTATATACAGTGTGTGTGTGTGTTATATACAGTGTGTGTGTGTGTTATATACAGTGTGTGTGTTATATACAGTGTGTGTGTGTTATATACAGTGTGTGTGTGTTATATACAGTGTGTGTTATATACAGTCTGTGTGTTATATACAGTCTGTGTGTTATATACAGTGTGTGTGTGTTATATACAGTGTGTGTGTGTTATATACAGTGTGTGTGTTATATACAGTCTGTGTGTTATATACAGTCTGTGTGTGTTATATACAGTCTGTGTGTGTTATATACAGTATGTGTGTTATATACAGTGTGTGTGTGTTATATACAGTGTGTGTGTGTTATATACAGTGTGTGTGTGTGTTATATACAGTGTGTGTGTGTTATATACAGTGTGTGTGTTATATACAGTGTGTGTGTGTTATATACAGTGTGTGTGTGTTATATACAGTGTGTGTGTTATATACAGTCTGTGTGTTATATACAGTCTGTGTGTGTTATATACAGTCTGTGTGTGTTATATACAGTCTGTGTGTTATATACAGTGTGTGTGTGTTATATACAGTGTGTGTGTGTTATATACAGTGTGTGTGTGTGTTATATACAGTGTGTGTGTGTTATATACAGTGTGTGTGTTATATACAGTGTGTGTGTGTTATATACAGTGTGTGTGTTATATACAGTCTGTGTGTTATATACAGTCTGTGTGTGTTATATACAGTCTGTGTGTGTTATATACAGTCTGTGTGTTATATACAGTGTGTGTGTGTTATATACAGTGTGTGTGTGTGTTATATACAGTGTGTGTGTGTTATATACAGTGTGTGTGTGTTATATACAGTGTGTGTGTGTTATATACAGTGTGTGTGTTATATACAGAGTGTGTATGTTATATACAGTGTGTGTGTGTTATATACAGTGTGTGTGTGTTATATACAGTGTGTGTGTGTTATATACAGTGTGTGTGTGTTATATACAGTGTGTGTGTGTTATATACAGTGTGTGTGTTATATACAGTGTGTGTGTGTGTTATATACAGTGTGTGTGTTATATACAGTGTGTGTGTGTTATATACAGTGTGTGTGTTATATACAGTGTGTGTGTGTTATATACAGTGTCTGTGTGTGTTATATACAGTGTGTGTGTGTTATATACAGAGTGTGTATGTTATATACAGAGTGTGTATGTTATATACAGTGTGTGTGTGTTATATACAGTGTGTGTGTGTGTTATATACAGTCTGTGTGTTATATACAGTGTGTGTGTGTTATATACAGTGTCTGTGTGTGTTATATACAGTGTGTGTGTTATATACAGTGTCTGTGTGTGTTATATACAGTGTGTGTGTGTTATATACAGTGTCTGTGTGTGTTATATACAGTGTGTGTGTGTTATATACAGTGTGTGTGTTATATACAGTGTGTGTGTTATATACAGTGTGTGTGTGTGTGTTATATACAGTGTGTGTGTGTGTGTTATATACAGTGTGTGTGTGTTATATACAGTCTGTGTGTTATATACAGTCTGTGTGTGTGTTATATACAGTGTGTGTGTATTATATACAGTCTGTGTGTTATATACAGTCTGTGTGTGTGTTATATACAGTGTGTGTGTGTTATATACAGTGTGTGTGTATTATATACAGTCTGTGTGTTATATACAGTCTGTGTGTGTGTTATATACAGTGTGTGTGTGTTATATACAGTCTGTGTGTTATATACAGTCTGTGTGTGTGTTATATACAGTGTGTGTGTATTATATACAGTCTGTGTGTTATATACAGTGTGTGTGTGTTATATACAGTGTGTGTGTATTATATACAGTCTGTGTGTGTGTTATATACAGTCTGTGTGTGTGTTATATACAGTGTGTGTGTATTATATACAGTGTGTGTGTATTATATACAGTCTGTGTGTTATATACAGTCTGTGTGTGTGTTATATACAGTGTGTGTGTATTATATACAGTGTGTGTGTATTATATACAGTCTGTGTGTTATATACAGTGTGTGTGTGTGTTATATACAGTGTGTGTGTTATATACAGTGTGTGTTATATACAGTGTGTGTGTGTTATATACAGTCTGTGTGTTATATACAGTCTGTGTGTTATATACAGTGTGTGTGTGTTATATACAGTGTGTGTGTGTGTTATATACAGTCTGTGTGTGTGTTATATACAGTGTGTGTGTTATATACAGTGTGTGTGTGTTATATACAGTCTGTGTGTGTGTTATATACAGTCTGTGTGTTATATACAGTGTGTGTATGTTATATACAGTGTGTGTGTGTTATATACAGTGTGTGTGTTATATACAGTGTGTGTGTGTTATATACAGAGTGTGTGTGTATGTTATATTTACAGTGTGTGTGTTATATATAGTGTGTGTGTGTTATATACAGTGTGTGTATGTTATATACAGTGTGTGTGTGTTATATACAGTGTGTGTGTTATATACAGTGTGTGTGTGTTATATACTGTGTGTGTGTTATATACAGTGTGTGTGTGTTATAGTGTGTGTGTGTTATATACAGTGTGTGTGTGTTATATACTGTGTGTGTGTTATATACAGTGTGTGTGTGTTATATACTGTGTGTGTGTTATATACAGTGTGTGTGTGTTATATACAGTGTGTGTGTTATATACAGTGTGTGTTATATACAGTGTGTGTGTGTGTTATATACAGTGTGTGTATGTTATATACAGTGTGTGTGTGTTATATACAGTGTGTGTGTTATATACAGTGTGTGTGTGTTATATACAGTGTGTGTGTGTTATATACAGTGTGTGTGTTATATACAGTGTGTGTGTTATATACAGTGTGTGTGTGTTATATACAGTGTGTGTGTTATATACAGTGTGTGTGTGTGTGTGTTATATACAGTGTGTGTGTGTTATATACAGTGTGTGTGTGTTATATACAGTGTGTGTGTTATATACAATGTGTGTGTTATATACTGTGTGTGTTATATACTGTGTGTGTGTGTTATATACAGTGTGTTATATACAGTGTGTGTGTGTGTTATATACAGTGTGTGTGTGTTATATACAGTGTGTGTGTTATATACAGTGTGTGTGTGTGTTATATACAGTGTGTGTGTGTGTTATATACAGTGTGTGTGTGTGTTATATACAGTGTGTGTGTGTTATATACAGTGTGTGTGTTATATACAGTGTGTATGTTATATACAGTGTGTGTGTGTTATATACAGTGTGTGTGTGTTTTATACAGTGTGTGTGTGTTATATACTGTGTGTGTGTTATATACAGTGTGTGTGTGTTATATACTGTGTGTGTTATATACAGTGTGTGTGTGTTATATACTGTGTGTGTGTTATATACAGTGTGTGTGTGTTATATACAGTGTGTGTGTTATATACAGTGTGTGTGTGTTATATACTGTGTGTGTGTTATATACTGTGTGTGTGTTATATACAGTGTGTGTGTTATATACTGTGTGTGTGTGTGTGTTATAGTGTGTGTGTGTTATATACTGTGTGTGTGTTATATACAGTGTGTGTGTGTTATATACTGTGTGTGTGTTATATACAGTGTGTGTGTGTTATATACTGTGTGTGTGTTATATACAGTGTGTGTGTTATATACAGTGTGTGTGTGTTATATACAGTGTGTGTGTGTTATATACAGTGTGTGTTATATACAGTGTGTGTATGTTATATACAGTGTGTGTGTGTTATATACAGTGTGTGTGTGTTATATACAGTGTGTGTGTGTTATATACAGTGTGTGTGTTATATACAGTGTGTTATATACAGTGTGTGTGTTATATACAGTGTGTGTGTTATATACAGTGTGTGTGTGTTATATACAGTGTGTGTGTTATATACAGTGTGTGTGTGTGTGTGTTATATACAGTGTGTGTGTGTTATATACAGTGTGTGTGTTATATACAATGTGTGTGTTATATACTGTGTGTGTTATATACAGTGTGTGTGTGTGTTATATACAGTGTGTGTGTGTTATATACAGTGTGTGTGTTATATACAGTGTGTGTGTGTGTTATATACAGTGTGTGTGTGTGTTATATACAGTCTGTGTGTGTGTTATATACAGTGTGTGTGTGTTATATACAGTGTGTGTGTGTTATATACAGTCTGTGTGTGTGTTATATACAGTCTGTGTGTTATATACAGTGTGTGTATGTTATATACAGTGTGTGTGTGTTATATACAGTGTGTGTGTTATATACAGTGTGTGTGTGTTATATACAGAGTGTGTGTGTATGTTATATTTACAGTGTGTGTGTTATATATAGTGTGTGTGTGTTATATACAGTGTGTGTATGTTATATACAGTGTGTGTGTGTTATATACAGTGTGTGTGTTATATACAGTGTGTGTGTGTTATATACAGTGTGTGTGTGTTATATACAGTCTGTGTGTGTGTTATATACAGTGTGTGTGTATGTTATATTTACAGTGTGTGTGTTATATACAGTGTGTGTGTGTGTTATATACAGTGTGTGTGTTATATACAGTGTGTGTGTGTTATATACAGTGTGTGTTATATACAGTGTGTGTGTGTGTGTTATATACAGTGTGTGTGTGTGTTATATACAGTGTGTGTGTTATATACAGTGTGTTATATACAGTGTGTTATATACAGTGTGTGTGTTATATACAGTGTGTGTGTTATATACAGTGTGTGTGTTATATACAGTCTGTGTGTTATATACAGTGTGTGTGTGTTATATACTGTGTGTGTGTTATATACAGTGTGTGTGTGTTATATACTGTGTGTGTTATATACAGTGTGTGTGTGTTATATACTGTGTGTGTGTTATATACAGTGTGTGTGTGTTATATACAGTGTGTGTGTTATATACAGTGTGTGTGTGTTATATACTGTGTGTGTGTTATATACTGTGTGTGTGTTATATACAGTGTGTGTGTTATATACTGTGTGTGTGTTATATACAGTGTGTGTGTGTTATAGTGTGTGTGTGTTATATACAGTGTGTGTGTTATATACTGTGTGTGTGTTATATACAGTGTGTGTGTGTTATATACTGTGTGTGTGTTATATACAGTGTGTGTGTGTTATATACAGTGTGTGTGTGTTATATACAGTGTGTGTTATATACAGTGTGTGTGTGTGTTATATACAGTGTGTGTATGTTATATACAGTGTGTGTGTGTTATATACAGTGTGTGTGTGTTATATACAGTGTGTGTGTGTGTGTTATATACAGTGTGTGTGTGTTATATACAGTGTGTGTGTTATATACAGTGTGTGTGTTATATACAGTGTGTGTGTGTTATATACAGTGTGTGTGTTATATACAGTGTGTGTGTGTGTGTGTTATATACAGTGTGTGTGTGTTATATACAGTGTGTGTGTGTTATATACAGTGTGTGTGTTATATACAATGTGTGTGTTATATACTGTGTGTGTTATATACTGTGTGTGTGTGTTATATACAGTGTGTTATATACAGTGTGTGTGTGTGTTATATACAGTGTGTGTGTGTTATATACAGTGTGTGTGTTATATACAGTGTGTGTGTGTGTTATATACAGTGTGTGTGTGTGTTATATACAGTGTGTGTGTGTGTTATATACAGTGTGTGTGTGTTATATACAGTGTGTGTGTTATATACAGTGTGTATGTTATATACAGTGTGTGTGTGTGTTATATACAGTGTGTGTGTGTTTTATACAGTGTGTGTGTGTTATATACTGTGTGTGTGTTATATACAGTGTGTGTGTGTTATATACTGTGTGTGTTATATACAGTGTGTGTGTGTTATATACTGTGTGTGTGTTATATACAGTGTGTGTGTGTTATATACAGTGTGTGTGTTATATACAGTGTGTGTGTTATATACAGTGTGTGTGTGTTATATACTGTGTGTGTGTTATATACTGTGTGTGTGTTATATACAGTGTATGTGTTATATACTGTGTGTGTGTGTGTGTTATAGTGTGTGTGTGTTATATACTGTGTGTGTGTTATATACAGTGTGTGTGTGTTATATACTGTGTGTGTGTTATATACTGTGTGTGTGTTATATACAGTGTGTGTGTTATATACAGTGTGTGTGTGTTATATACAGTGTGTGTGTGTTATATACAGTGTGTGTTATATACAGTGTGTGTATGTTATATACAGTGTGTGTGTGTTATATACAGTGTGTGTGTGTTATATACAGTGTGTGTGTGTTATATACAGTGTGTGTGTGTTATATACAGTGTGTGTGTTATATACAGTGTGTTATATACAGTGTGTGTGTTATATACAGTGTGTGTGTTATATACAGTGTGTGTGTTATATACAGTGTGTGTGTGTTATATACAGTGTGTGTGTTATATACAGTGTGTGTGTGTGTGTGTTATATACAGTGTGTGTGTGTTATATACAGTGTGTGTGTTATATACAATGTGTGTGTTATATACTGTGTGTGTTATATACTGTGTGTGTGTGTTATATACAGTGTGTTATATACAGTGTGTGTGTGTGTTATATACAGTGTGTGTGTGTGTTATATACAGTGTGTGTGTTATATACAGTGTGTGTGTGTGTTATATACAGTGTGTGTGTGTGTTATATACAGTGTGTGTGTGTTATATACAGTGTGTGTGTGTTATATACAGTGTGTGTGTTATATACAGTGTGTGTTATATACAGTGTGTGTATGTTATATACAGTGTGTGTATGTTATATACAGTGTGTGTGTTATATACAGTGTGTGTGTTATATACAGTGTGTGTGTTATATACAGTGTGTGTGTTATATACAGTGTGTGTGTTATATACAGTGTGTGTGTGTTATATACAGTGTGTGTGTTATATACAGTGTGTGTGTGTGTGTGTTATATACAGTGTGTGTGTGTTATATACAGTGTGTGTGTTATATACAATGTGTGTGTTATATACTGTGTGTGTTATATACTGTGTGTGTGTGTTATATACAGTGTGTTATATACAGTGTGTGTGTGTGTTATATACAGTGTGTGTGTGTTATATACAGTGTGTGTGTTATATACAGTGTGTGTGTGTGTTATATACAGTGTGTGTGTGTGTTATATACAGTGTGTGTGTGTGTTATATACAGTGTGTGTGTGTTATATACAGTGTGTGTGTGTTATATACAGTGTGTGTGTTATATACAGTGTGTATGTTATATACAGTGTGTGTGTGTTATATACAGTGTGTGTGTGTTTTATACAGTGTGTGTGTGTTATATACAGTGTGTGTGTGTGTTATATACAGTGTGTGTGTGTTATATACAGTGTGTGTGTTATATACAGTGTGTGTGTGTTATATACAGTGTGTGTTATATACAGTGTGTGTTATATACAGTGTGTGTGTTATATACAGTGTGTGTGTTATATACAGTGTGTGTTATATACAGTGTGTGTTATATACAATGTGTTTGTGTGTTATATACTGTGTGTGTGTTATATACAGTGTGTGTGTGTGTTATATACAGTGTGTGTGTGTGTTATATACAGTGTGTGTGTTATATACAGTGTGTGTGTGTTATACACAGTGTGTGTGTGTTATATACAGTGTGTTATATACAGTGTGTCTTATATACAGTGTGTGTGTTATATACAGTGTGTGTTATATACAGTGTGTGTGTTATATACAGTGTGTGTGTTATATACAATGTGTGTGTTATATACAGTGTGTGTTATATACAGTGTGTGTTATATACAGTGTGTGTGTGTGTTATATACTGTGTGTCATATACAGTGTGTGTGTTATATACAGTGTGTGTTATATACAGTGTGTGTGTGTTATATACAGTGTGTGTGTTATATACAGTGTGTGTTATATACAGTGTGTGTTATATACAGTGTGTGTGTTATATACAGTGTGTGTTATATACAGTGTGTGTTATATACAGTGTGTGTGTTATATACAGTGTGTGTGTTATATACAGTGTGTGTGTGTGTTATATACTGTGTGTCATATACAGTGTGTGTGTTATATACAGTGTGTGTTATATACAGTGTGTGTGTGTTATATACAGTGTGTGTGTTATATACAATGTGTGTGTTATATACAGTGTGTGTTATATACAGTGTGTGTTTGTGTTATATACTGTGTGTGTTATATACAGTGTGTGTGTTATATACTGTGTGTGTTATATACAGAGTGTGTGTTATATACAGTGTGTGTTATATACTGTGTGTGTGTTATATACTGTGTGTGTGTTATATACAGTGTGTGTGTGTGTTATATACAGTGTGTGTGTGTTATATACAGTGTGTGTGTGTTATATACAGAGTGTGTATGTTATATACAGTGTGTGTTATATACAGTTTGTGTTATATACAGTTTGTGTTATATACAGTGTGTGTTTGTTATATACAGTGTGTGTTATATACAGTGTGTGTTATATACAGTGTGTATGTGTTATATACAGTGTGTGTGTTATATACAGTGTGTGTTATATACAGTGTGTGTGTGTGTTATATACAGTGTGTGTGTGTTATATACAGTGTGTGTGTTATATACAGTGTGTTATATACAGTGTGTTATATACAGTGTGTTATATACAGTGTGTGTGTTATATACAGTGTGTGTGTTATATACAGTGTGTGTGTTATATACAGTGTGTGTGTGTGTGTGTGTTATATACAGTGTGTGTGTGTTATATACAGTGTGTGTGTGTTATATACCGTGTGTGTGTGTTATATACCGTGTGTGTGTGTTATATACAGTGTGTGTGTGTTATATACCGTGTGTGATATATACAGTGTGTGTGTGTGTTATATACAGTGTGTGTGTGTTATATACCGTGTGTGTGTGTGTTATATACCGTGTGTGATATATACAGTGTGTGTGTTATATACAGTCTGTGTGTGTGTTATATACCGTGTGTGTGTTATATACAGTGTGTGTGTGTTATATACAGTGTGTGTGTGTGTGTTATATACAGTGTGTGTGTGTTATATACAGTGTGTGTGTTATATACAGTGTGTGTGTGTTATATACCGTGTGTGTTATATACAGTGTGTGTGTGTTATATACAGTGTGTGTGTTATATACCGTGTGTGTTATATACAGTGTGTGTGTGTTATATACAGTCTGTGTGTGTGTTATATACCGTGTGTGTTATATACAGTCTGTGTGTGTGTTATATACAGTGTGTGTGTGTTATATACCGTGTGTGTTATATACTGTGTGTGTGTTATATACAGTGTGTGTGTGTGTGTTATATACAGTGTGTGTTATATACAGTGTGTGTTATATACAGTGTGTGTGTGTTATATACCGTGTGTGTGTGTGTGTTATATACAGTCTGTGTGTGTGTTATATACAGTGTGTGTGTGTTATATACAGTCTGTGTGTGTGTTATATACTGTGTGTGTGTTATATACAGTCTGTGTGTGTGTTATATACTGTGTGTATGTTATATACAGTCTGTGTGTGTGTTATATACAGTGTGTGTGTGTTATATACAGTCTGTGTGTGTTATATACTGTGTGTGTATGTTATATACTGTGTGTGTTATATACTGTGTGTGTTATATACAGTCTGTGTGTGTGTTATATACAGTCTGTGTGTGTGTTATATACTGTGTGTGTGTTATATACTGTGTGTGTGTTATATACTGTGTGTATGTTATATACAGTGTGTGTGTTATATACAGTCTGTGTGTGTGTTATATACAGTCTGTGTGTGTGTTATATACAGTCTGTGTGTGTGTTATATACTGTGTGTATGTTATATACTGTGTGTATGTTATATACAGTGTGTGTGTGTTATATACAGTGTGTGTGTGTGTTATATACAGTGTGTGTGTGTGTTATATACAGTGTGTGTGTGTGTTATATACAGTGTGTGTGTGTGTGTTATATACAGTGTGTGTGTGTTATATACAGTGTGTGTGTGTTATATACAGTCTGTGTGTGTGTTATATACAGTCTGTGTGTGTGTTATATACTGTGTGTGTGTTATATACAGTGTGTGTGTGTTATATACAGTGTGTGTGTGTTATATACAGTCTGTGTGTGTGTTATATACAGTCTGTGTGTGTGTTATATACAGTGTGTGTGTGTTATATACAGTCTGTGTGTGTGTTATATACAGTCTGTGTGTGTTATATACAGTGTGTGTGTGTTATATACAGTGTGTGTGTTATATACAGTCTGTGTGTGTGTTATATACAGTGTGTGTGTGTTATATACAGTCTGTGTGTTATATACAGAGTGTGTATGTTATATACAGTGTGTGTGTGTTATATACAGTGTGTGTGTGTTATATACAGTGTGTGTGTGTTATATACAGTGTGTGTGTGTTATATACAGTGTGTGTGTTATATACAGTGTGTGTGTGTGTTATATACAGTGTGTGTGTTATATACAGTGTGTGTGTGTTATATACAGTGTGTGTGTTATATACAGTGTGTGTGTGTTATATACAGTGTCTGTGTGTGTTATATACAGTGTGTGTGTGTTATATACAGAGTGTGTATGTTATATACAGAGTGTGTATGTTATATACAGTGTGTGTGTGTTATATACAGTGTGTGTGTGTGTTATATACAGTCTGTGTGTTATATACAGTGTGTGTGTGTTATATACAGTGTCTGTGTGTGTTATATACAGTGTGTGTGTTATATACAGTGTCTGTGTGTGTTATATACAGTGTGTGTGTGTTATATACAGTGTCTGTGTGTGTTATATACAGTGTGTGTGTGTTATATACAGTGTGTGTGTTATATACAGTGTGTGTGTTATATACAGTGTGTGTGTGTGTGTTATATACAGTGTGTGTGTGTGTGTTATATACAGTGTGTGTGTGTTATATACAGTCTGTGTGTTATATACAGTCTGTGTGTGTGTTATATACAGTGTGTGTGTATTATATACAGTCTGTGTGTTATATACAGTCTGTGTGTGTGTTATATACAGTGTGTGTGTGTTATATACAGTGTGTGTGTATTATATACAGTCTGTGTGTTATATACAGTCTGTGTGTGTGTTATATACAGTGTGTGTGTGTTATATACAGTCTGTGTGTTATATACAGTCTGTGTGTGTGTTATATACAGTGTGTGTGTATTATATACAGTCTGTGTGTTATATACAGTGTGTGTGTGTTATATACAGTGTGTGTGTATTATATACAGTCTGTGTGTGTGTTATATACAGTCTGTGTGTGTGTTATATACAGTGTGTGTGTATTATATACAGTGTGTGTGTATTATATACAGTCTGTGTGTTATATACAGTCTGTGTGTGTGTTATATACAGTGTGTGTGTATTATATACAGTGTGTGTGTATTATATACAGTCTGTGTGTTATATACAGTGTGTGTGTGTGTTATATACAGTGTGTGTGTTATATACAGTGTGTGTTATATACAGTGTGTGTGTGTTATATACAGTCTGTGTGTTATATACAGTCTGTGTGTTATATACAGTGTGTGTGTGTTATATACAGTGTGTGTGTGTGTTATATACAGTCTGTGTGTGTGTTATATACAGTGTGTGTGTTATATACAGTGTGTGTGTGTTATATACAGTCTGTGTGTGTGTTATATACAGTCTGTGTGTTATATACAGTGTGTGTATGTTATATACAGTGTGTGTGTGTTATATACAGTGTGTGTGTTATATACAGTGTGTGTGTGTTATATACAGAGTGTGTGTGTATGTTATATTTACAGTGTGTGTGTTATATATAGTGTGTGTGTGTTATATACAGTGTGTGTATGTTATATACAGTGTGTGTGTGTTATATACAGTGTGTGTGTTATATACAGTGTGTGTGTGTTATATACAGTCTGTGTGTGTGTTATATACAGTGTGTGTGTATGTTATATTTACAGTGTGTGTGTTATATACAGTGTGTGTGTTATATACAGTGTGTGTGTGTTATATACAGTGTGTGTTATATACAGTGTGTGTGTGTGTGTTATATACAGTGTGTGTGTGTGTTATATACAGTGTGTGTGTTATATACAGTGTGTTATATACAGTGTGTTATATACAGTGTGTGTGTTATATACAGTGTGTGTGTTATATACAGTGTGTGTGTTATATACAGTCTGTGTGTTATATACAGTGTGTGTGTGTTATATACTGTGTGTGTGTTATATACAGTGTGTGTGTGTTATATACTGTGTGTGTTATATACAGTGTGTGTGTGTTATATACTGTGTGTGTGTTATATACAGTGTGTGTGTGTTATATACAGTGTGTGTGTTATATACAGTGTGTGTGTGTTATATACTGTGTGTGTGTTATATACTGTGTGTGTGTTATATACAGTGTGTGTGTTATATACTGTGTGTGTGTTATATACTGTGTGTGTGTTATATACAGTGTGTGTGTGTTATAGTGTGTGTGTGTTATATACTGTGTGTGTGTGTTATATACAGTGTGTGTGTGTTATATACTGTGTGTGTGTTATATACAGTGTGTGTGTGTTATATACAGTGTGTGTGTTATATACAGTGTGTGTTATATACAGTGTGTGTGTGTGTTATATACAGTGTGTGTATGTTATATACAGTGTGTGTGTGTTATATACAGTGTGTGTGTTATATACAGTGTGTGTGTGTTATATACAGTGTGTGTGTGTGTGTTATATACAGTGTGTGTGTTATATACAGTGTGTGTGTTATATACAGTGTGTGTGTGTTATATACAGTGTGTGTGTTATATACAGTGTGTGTGTGTGTGTGTTATATACAGTGTGTGTGTGTTATATACAGTGTGTGTGTGTTATATACAGTGTGTGTGTTATATACAATGTGTGTGTTATATACTGTGTGTGTTATATACTGTGTGTGTGTGTTATATACAGTGTGTTATATACAGTGTGTGTGTGTGTTATATACAGTGTGTGTGTGTTATATACAGTGTGTGTGTTATATACAGTGTGTGTGTGTGTTATATACAGTGTGTGTGTGTGTTATATACAGTGTGTGTGTGTGTTATATACAGTGTGTGTGTGTTATATACAGTGTGTGTGTTATATACAGTGTGTATGTTATATACAGTGTGTGTGTGTTATATACAGTGTGTGTGTGTTTTATACAGTGTGTGTGTGTTATATACTGTGTGTGTGTTATATACAGTGTGTGTGTGTTATATACTGTGTGTGTTATATACAGTGTGTGTGTGTTATATACTGTGTGTGTGTTATATACAGTGTGTGTGTGTTATATACAGTGTGTGTGTTATATACAGTGTGTGTGTGTTATATACTGTGTGTGTGTTATATACTGTGTGTGTGTTATATACAGTGTGTGTGTTATATACTGTGTGTGTGTGTGTGTTATAGTGTGTGTGTGTTATATACTGTGTGTGTGTTATATACAGTGTGTGTGTGTTATATACTGTGTGTGTGTTATATACAGTGTGTGTGTGTTATATACTGTGTGTGTGTTATATACAGTGTGTGTGTTATATACAGTGTGTGTGTGTTATATACAGTGTGTGTGTGTTATATACAGTGTGTGTTATATACAGTGTGTGTATGTTATATACAGTGTGTGTGTGTTATATACAGTGTGTGTGTGTTATATACAGTGTGTGTGTGTTATATACAGTGTGTGTGTTATATACAGTGTGTTATATACAGTGTGTGTGTTATATACAGTGTGTGTGTTATATACAGTGTGTGTGTTATATACAGTGTGTGTGTGTTATATACAGTGTGTGTGTTATATACAGTGTGTGTGTGTGTGTGTTATATACAGTGTGTGTGTGTTATATACAGTGTGTGTGTTATATACAATGTGTGTGTTATATACTGTGTGTGTTATATACAGTGTGTGTGTGTGTTATATACAGTGTGTGTGTGTTATATACAGTGTGTGTGTTATATACAGTGTGTGTGTGTGTTATATACAGTGTGTGTGTGTGTTATATACAGTCTGTGTGTGTGTTATATACAGTGTGTGTGTGTTATATACAGTGTGTGTGTGTTATATACAGTCTGTGTGTGTGTTATATACAGTCTGTGTGTTATATACAGTGTGTGTATGTTATATACAGTGTGTGTGTGTTATATACAGTGTGTGTGTTATATACAGTGTGTGTGTGTTATATACAGAGTGTGTGTGTATGTTATATTTACAGTGTGTGTGTTATATATAGTGTGTGTGTGTTATATACAGTGTGTGTATGTTATATACAGTGTGTGTGTGTTATATACAGTGTGTGTGTTATATACAGTGTGTGTGTGTTATATACAGTCTGTGTGTGTGTTATATACAGTGTGTGTGTATGTTATATTTACAGTGTGTGTGTTATATACAGTGTGTGTGTGTGTTATATACAGTGTGTGTGTTATATACAGTGTGTGTGTGTTATATACAGTGTGTGTTATATACAGTGTGTGTGTGTGTGTTATATACAGTGTGTGTGTGTGTTATATACAGTGTGTGTGTTATATACAGTGTGTTATATACAGTGTGTTATATACAGTGTGTGTGTTATATACAGTGTGTGTGTTATATACAGTGTGTGTGTTATATACAGTCTGTGTGTTATATACAGTGTGTGTGTGTTATATACTGTGTGTGTGTTATATACAGTGTGTGTGTGTTATATACTGTGTGTGTTATATACAGTGTGTGTGTGTTATATACTGTGTGTGTGTTATATACAGTGTGTGTGTGTTATATACAGTGTGTGTGTTATATACAGTGTGTGTGTGTTATATACTGTGTGTGTGTTATATACTGTGTGTGTGTTATATACAGTGTGTGTGTTATATACTGTGTGTGTGTTATATACAGTGTGTGTGTGTTATAGTGTGTGTGTGTTATATACTGTGTGTGTGTTATATACAGTGTGTGTGTGTTATATACTGTGTGTGTGTTATATACAGTGTGTGTGTGTTATATACAGTGTGTGTGTGTTATATACAGTGTGTGTTATATACAGTGTGTGTGTGTGTTATATACAGTGTGTGTATGTTATATACAGTGTGTGTGTGTTATATACAGTGTGTGTGTGTTATATACAGTGTGTGTGTGTTATATACAGTGTGTGTGTGTGTTATATACAGTGTGTGTGTGTTATATACAGTGTGTGTGTTATATACAGTGTGTGTGTTATATACAGTGTGTGTGTGTTATATACAGTGTGTGTGTTATATACAGTGTGTGTGTGTGTGTGTTATATACAGTGTGTGTGTGTTATATACAGTGTGTGTGTGTTATATACAGTGTGTGTGTTATATACAATGTGTGTGTTATATACTGTGTGTGTTATATACTGTGTGTGTGTGTTATATACAGTGTGTTATATACAGTGTGTGTGTGTGTTATATACAGTGTGTGTGTGTTATATACAGTGTGTGTGTTATATACAGTGTGTGTGTGTGTTATATACAGTGTGTGTGTGTGTTATATACAGTGTGTGTGTGTGTTATATACAGTGTGTGTGTGTTATATACAGTGTGTGTGTTATATACAGTGTGTATGTTATATACAGTGTGTGTGTGTGTTATATACAGTGTGTGTGTGTTTTATACAGTGTGTGTGTGTTATATACTGTGTGTGTGTTATATACAGTGTGTGTGTGTTATATACTGTGTGTGTTATATACAGTGTGTGTGTGTTATATACTGTGTGTGTGTTATATACAGTGTGTGTGTGTTATATACAGTGTGTGTGTTATATACAGTGTGTGTGTTATATACAGTGTGTGTGTGTTATATACTGTGTGTGTGTTATATACTGTGTGTGTGTTATATACAGTGTGTGTGTTATATACTGTGTGTGTGTGTGTGTTATAGTGTGTGTGTGTTATATACTGTGTGTGTGTTATATACAGTGTGTGTGTGTTATATACTGTGTGTGTGTTATATACTGTGTGTGTGTTATATACAGTGTGTGTGTTATATACAGTGTGTGTGTGTTATATACAGTGTGTGTGTGTTATATACAGTGTGTGTTATATACAGTGTGTGTATGTTATATACAGTGTGTGTGTGTTATATACAGTGTGTGTGTGTTATATACAGTGTGTGTGTGTTATATACAGTGTGTGTGTGTTATATACAGTGTGTGTGTTATATACAGTGTGTTATATACAGTGTGTGTGTTATATACAGTGTGTGTGTTATATACAGTGTGTGTGTTATATACAGTGTGTGTGTGTTATATACAGTGTGTGTGTTATATACAGTGTGTGTGTGTGTGTGTTATATACAGTGTGTGTGTGTTATATACAGTGTGTGTGTTATATACAATGTGTGTGTTATATACTGTGTGTGTTATATACTGTGTGTGTGTGTTATATACAGTGTGTTATATACAGTGTGTGTGTGTGTTATATACAGTGTGTGTGTGTTATATACAGTGTGTGTGTTATATACAGTGTGTGTGTGTGTTATATACAGTGTGTGTGTGTGTTATATACAGTGTGTGTGTGTTATATACAGTGTGTGTGTGTTATATACAGTGTGTGTGTTATATACAGTGTGTGTATGTTATATACAGTGTGTGTATGTTATATACAGTGTGTGTGTTATATACAGTGTGTGTGTTATATACAGTGTGTGTGTTATATACAGTGTGTGTGTTATATACAGTGTGTGTGTTATATACAGTGTGTGTGTGTTATATACAGTGTGTGTGTTATATACAGTGTGTGTGTGTGTGTGTTATATACAGTGTGTGTGTGTTATATACAGTGTGTGTGTTATATACAATGTGTGTGTTATATACTGTGTGTGTTATATACTGTGTGTGTGTGTTATATACAGTGTGTTATATACAGTGTGTGTGTGTGTTATATACAGTGTGTGTGTGTTATATACAGTGTGTGTGTTATATACAGTGTGTGTGTGTGTTATATACAGTGTGTGTGTGTGTTATATACAGTGTGTGTGTGTGTTATATACAGTGTGTGTGTGTTATATACAGTGTGTGTGTGTTATATACAGTGTGTGTGTTATATACAGTGTGTGTGTTATATACAGTGTGTGTGTGTTATATACAGTGTGTGTGTGTTTTATACAGTGTGTGTGTGTTATATACAGTGTGTGTGTGTGTTATATACAGTGTGTGTGTGTTATATACAGTGTGTGTGTTATATACAGTGTGTGTGTGTTATATACAGTGTGTCTTATATACAGTGTGTGTCTTATATACAGTGTGTGTTATATACAGTGTGTGTTATATACAGTGTGTGTGTTATATACAGTGTGTGTGTTATATACAGTGTGTGTTATATACAGTGTGTGTTATATACAATGTGTGTGTGTGTTATATACTGTGTGTGTGTTATATACAGTGTGTGTGTGTGTTATATACAGTGTGTGTGTGTGTTATATACAGTGTGTGTGTTATATACAGTGTGTGTGTGTTATACACAGTGTGTGTGTGTTATATACAGTGTGTTATATACAGTGTGTCTTATATACAGTGTGTGTGTTATATACAGTGTGTGTTATATACAGTGTGTGTGTTATATACAGTGTGTGTGTTATATACAATGTGTGTGTTATATACAGTGTGTGTTATATACAGTGTGTGTTATATACAGTGTGTGTGTGTGTTATATACTGTGTGTCATATACAGTGTGTGTGTTATATACAGTGTGTGTTATATACAGTGTGTGTGTGTTATATACAGTGTGTGTGTTATATACAGTGTGTGTTATATACAGTGTGTGTTATATACAGTGTGTGTGTTATATACAGTGTGTGTTATATACAGTGTGTGTTATATACAGTGTGTGTGTTATATACAGTGTGTGTTATATACAGTGTGTGTGTGTGTTATATACTGTGTGTCATATACAGTGTGTGTGTTATATACAGTGTGTGTTATATACAGTGTGTGTGTGTTATATACAGTGTGTGTGTTATATACAATGTGTGTGTTATATACAGTGTGTGTTATATACAGTGTGTGTTTGTGTTATATACTGTGTGTGTTATATACAGTGTGTGTGTTATATACTGTGTGTGTTATATACAGAGTGTGTGTTATATACAGTGTGTGTTATATACTGTGTGTGTGTTATATACTGTGTGTGTGTTATATACAGTGTGTGTGTGTGTTATATACAGTGTGTGTGTGTTATATACAGTGTGTGTGTGTTATATACAGAGTGTGTATGTTATATACAGTGTGTGTTATATACAGTTTGTGTTATATACAGTTTGTGTTATATACAGAGTGTGTATGTTATATACAGTGTGTGTTATATACAGTGTGTGTTATATACAGTGTGTATGTGTTATATACAGTGTGTGTGTTATATACAGTGTGTGTTATATACAGTGTGTGTGTGTGTTATATACAGTGTGTGTGTGTTATATACAGTGTGTGTGTTATATACAGTGTGTTATATACAGTGTGTTATATACAGTGTGTGTGTTATATACAGTGTGTGTGTTATATACAGTGTGTGTGTTATATACAGTGTGTGTGTGTGTGTGTGTTATATACAGTGTGTGTGTGTTATATACAGTGTGTGTGTGTTATATACCGTGTGTGTGTGTTATATACCGTGTGTGTGTGTTATATACAGTGTGTGTGTGTTATATACCGTGTGTGATATATACAGTGTGTGTGTGTGTTATATACAGTGTGTGTGTGTTATATACCGTGTGTGATATATACAGTGTGTGTGTTATATACAGTCTGTGTGTGTGTTATATACCGTGTGTGTGTTATATACAGTGTGTGTGTGTTATATACAGTGTGTGTGTGTGTGTTATATACAGTGTGTGTGTGTTATATACAGTGTGTGTGTTATATACAGTGTGTGTGTGTTATATACCGTGTGTGTTATATACAGTGTGTGTGTGTTATATACAGTGTGTGTGTTATATACCGTGTGTGTTATATACAGTGTGTGTGTGTTATATACAGTCTGTGTGTGTGTTATATACCGTGTGTGTTATATACAGTCTGTGTGTGTGTTATATACAGTGTGTGTGTGTTATATACCGTGTGTGTTATATACTGTGTGTGTGTTATATACAGTGTGTGTGTGTGTGTTATATACAGTGTGTGTTATATACAGTGTGTGTTATATACAGTGTGTGTGTGTTATATACCGTGTGTGTGTGTGTGTTATATACAGTCTGTGTGTGTGTTATATACAGTGTGTGTGTGTTATATACAGTCTGTGTGTGTGTTATATACTGTGTGTGTGTTATATACAGTCTGTGTGTGTGTTATATACTGTGTGTATGTTATATACAGTCTGTGTGTGTGTTATATACAGTGTGTGTGTGTTATATACAGTCTGTGTGTGTGTTATATACAGTCTGTGTGTGTGTTATATACTGTGTGTGTGTTATATACTGTGTGTGTTATATACTGTGTGTGTTATATACAGTCTGTGTGTGTGTTATATACAGTCTGTGTGTGTGTTATATACTGTGTGTGTGTTATATACTGTGTGTGTGTTATATACTGTGTGTATGTTATATACAGTGTGTGTGTTATATACAGTCTGTGTGTGTGTTATATACAGTCTGTGTGTGTGTTATATACAGTCTGTGTGTGTGTTATATACTGTGTGTATGTTATATACTGTGTGTATGTTATATACAGTGTGTGTGTGTTATATACAGTGTGTGTGTGTGTTATATACAGTGTGTGTGTGTGTTATATACAGTGTGTGTGTGTGTTATATACAGTGTGTGTGTGTGTGTTATATACAGTGTGTGTGTGTTATATACAGTGTGTGTGTGTTATATACAGTCTGTGTGTGTGTTATATACAGTCTGTGTGTGTGTTATATACTGTGTGTGTGTTATATACAGTGTGTGTGTGTTATATACAGTGTGTGTGTGTTATATACAGTCTGTGTGTGTGTTATATACAGTCTGTGTGTGTGTTATATACAGTGTGTGTGTGTTATATACAGTCTGTGTGTGTGTTATATACAGTCTGTGTGTGTTATATACAGTGTGTGTGTGTTATATACAGTGTGTGTGTGTTATATACAGTGTGTGTGTTATATACAGTCTGTGTGTGTGTTATATACAGTGTGTGTGTGTTATATACAGTCTGTGTGTTATATACAGTCTGTGTGTTATATACAGTCTGTGTGTTATATACAGTGTGTGTGTGTTATATACAGTCTGTGTGTTATATACAGTCTGTGTGTGTGTTATAAGAAAAGTCGGAAAATATCAAAGCGCCAGCGAACCGGCTGGGTTCAGAATGTAAAACCAATTCCTTTACAATATAGGTTAAAATAAATAATTTATTACAGATTAAAAAACAATTTTACAAAACATAAATTCTTGACAATACTTCTGAGATAGCTTTGAAGATGTGATAAACAGAGTGGATTGATTACGAATCCACACAGTATTTTACAATGAATAAAAATACAAATACAAATATAAAAACCTTTGTAATAATACACCAATGACTGAAACATTCAGTTCTACTTCTATGTTTTAGGAATTCCTTAACTTAAAAGCTTGCAAAATGCTGATTATAAAAATGTTAATAAAATAATCTGGAAACAAACCTTAAGTAGTGTTACCAGCTATATCAATTCGACCGGATAGGTATATATCACAAAAGATGCAGGAGTACAGACCGATCTTTTAGCAGCGCTACCCACTATAATTATCAGATCAATCTACAATAATATTCAGAGCAATTACAGGATATGTATAAAGACGGTTCTCTCAGATGATGCAACTATAAAATATCATAATGTATGGAACTAAACTTAAGTTCATACTAATCTATATCACGCAACATAAACATGTACCAAAGCTATGGCCTATATAAAAGGCTGACAAATTACAAAAGACTTAGGGCCTAACATGAGCCTTACAAACCACTAATGTCTAAGAGATATCAAAGAGAATGAAAACTAGACCCAAGGCTGCAATAATAACAACGACTAGTCCATATAAAAAGAGGTAAAAATGACCCCCAAACTGATATACATGTGTATTCAAATATCCCCATATTATCTTTAGAAACAGAAGAAAATTAGATCCCCTGAAAAATCGGAAAATATATCGAAATATAATACTGAATCTTTAACCTTTAATTTAATTGGTTTCAATTAATCCATAATTTACTTCACAAAAATTTGTTATTTATTTGAAGGTTGAAATAACCATTAATTTGGTCATCAAAACACTTACTCTGGTAATGGGTTCTTAATGGAAACCAAATTTCAAGAATAGTAGTGAATGTAATAGAATTAATAAAAATTAATAAAGGCTAAGATTAGTGATAGAAATAATCACAAAGTGTAATACAAATCAAGAATTATGATCGTGTATAAGCAACCAGAAAGCTACAAATCTATCCCCCTTTGTCTCCAAATAACATAAAAAATCAGAAAGCTATAAATCCATTCCCCCTCGGTCCCCGAATAACAAAGTACATATTAGGTAGGCAGGTACTAACGATCCTAACATTCACAAAATGTAAAAAAGGAGAAATATATAGTAATCATATAGAGAAAATACGAAACATCAGACTGAAGAAATGATTAACATTACAGTTCATCAAACTGATAATGTCACAAATAGGACACATAACCGACCCATTTAAAGTAACATTTGGAATGGTGGAAATTAATATAACACCACGAATAGCATATAACTACATGAGAATATTGAACAAAATGTGCGTAATTGCAGCAACGCAAGACTAGACTAAATCGAAAGCTTTTGTTACAATAAGAATGGAATTGGGAATATAAATATATAGTACTTATATACACAAAACTATAAAAACTCCAAAGAACTATTTTTCCTTAGATATACAGAATTATGAGCCAACAAGGCTAAACACAACGTACACACCTTCTCATACAGAACAATGAACCAATAAGGTTCAACACACTTTACACACCTCCAAAGTTTGAGCCAATTAGAAAGGAGCAAAGTGCTAACCAATAAGATTAGGGAAATATCGGCTAAACATAACGTATATACCTTCTCATACAGAACAATGAACCAATAAGGTTCAACACCCCTCACACACCTCCAAAGTTTGAGCGAATCAGAAAGGAGCAAAGCGCTAACCAATAAGATCAGGGAAATATCGGACTAATACATTTAAAGCCATATGAATAATCGAAGTGTACAAAGTGCCAATTGGATCTAAAAACTATGGCAAGACAAAATATAACATAAGCAGATAAGATCGTAAAAACTAATTAACAGTATAAGCCGTATGACCCGGAAGTACTAAGGAAACTAATTCCGGGATCAACATACGGGCATTATTGGGAAAGGGTATTTAAAGACCCTTAGACTAACACTAAACCAGTCTTGAAAAAGGTCTATGTTGGACCGAAACGCGTCGACTGGTGAGTAGCATTCCAATTATTTATTTATTAGAAAAACAATCTGCACTATTATTATTTCTTTTGGCAGAAGGAAGTAATAACCTGAGTGACGCTGGAGCTGAAAATTGTCTATTGACGCTGAAGCCCATACTCCACTGCAGGCAACTATATATCCCACATAGACTGATAAAGCACATAGAAGACAGGAATCACCCACATTGGGAAACACATAAACTCTGACTTTTAACAAAGATTTTTCTGGTTACACATATTTATTTTTTCGATTTTTTTCGATTTTTTACTTTTATATTTTTTGTATTGAAAACAATTTTTGGCGGTTGCAATCATGTTGGTCACTAGTGACATATGAGGTCTAAATTAGAACACAAATTGGAAAACAATTTTAGGATCAAGTTCTCTAAAGGCACTCAGAATTTGTTCCTATTCACTTAATTAATTTTTTTCTCAAATCACTGAGTTTGATCTTAGGTTTCTTTATTTTTAGTATATATATATTATCTAGTTTGTAATATAATTTCTGCACCCATCACGGAAACACCGATTCGATAATCACATTTTTTGAAGTTTGTACTGCATATTTTGAAGTTTGTATTTTGATATAAGGTTTCTTTGTAAATTTGAAAACTCACATTTAACCTGTCACAGAATCACCCGAAATAGAACACACATCTTCTATCCTCTTCGCTAGCGGAGACGGTCACTGATCCTTTATAGGAACAGTTGATCCGTTCCACTCTGGTCACTTATAACCCAAGGGACCCGGTACAAGTGTCTAACAAACACTATAATATACAAACATATTTGGAATTTAACAGTGTCATATAATCTTACCATCTTTATACATATCCTGTAATTGCTCTGAATATTATTGTAGATTGATCTGATAATTATAGTGGGTAGCGCTGCTAAAAGATCGGTCTGTACTCCTGCATCTTTTGTGATATATACCTATCCGGTCGAATTGATATAGCTGGTAACACTACTTAAGGTTTGTTTCCAGATTATTTTATTAACATTTTTATAATCAGCATTTTGCAAGCTTTTAAGTTAAGGAATTCCTAAAACATAGAAGTAGAACTGAATGTTTCAGTCATTGGTGTATTATTACAAAGGTTTTTATATTTGTATTTGTATTTTTATTCATTGTAAAATACTGTGTGGATTCGTAATCAATCCACTCTGTTTATCACATCTTCAAAGCTATCTCAGAAGTATTGTCAAGAATTTATGTTTTGTAAAATTGTTTTTTAATCTGTAATAAATTATTTATTTTAACCTATATTGTAAAGGAATTGGTTTTACATTCTGAACCCAGCCGGTTCGCTGGCGCTTTGATATTTTCCGACTTTTCTTATAACTTATCAGACCACTAGGGGTCACTTATCAAAGCCAAGGGCACATTAGTAGTAGGCGCTAAGTGATTTCTTCTCTCTGTGTGTGTGTTATATACAGTGTGTGTGTATGTTATATTTACAGTGTGTGTGTTATATACAGTGTGTGTGTGTTATATACAGTGTGTGTGTATGTTATATTTACAGTGTGTGTGTTATATACAGTGTGTGTGTATGTTATATTTACAGTGTGTGTGTTATATACAGTGTGTGTGTGTTATATACAGTGTGTGTGTGTGTTATATACAGTGTGTGTGTGTGTGTTATATACAGTGTGTGTGTGTTATATACCGTGTGTGTTATATACAGTGTGTGTGTGTGTGTGTGTGTTATATACAGTGTGTGTGTGTGTTATATACAGTGTGTGTGTATGTTATATACAGTGTGTGTGTGTGTTATATACTGTGTGTGTGTGTTATATACTGTGTGTGTGTGTTATATACTGTGTGTGTGTTATATACAGTGTGTGTGTGTTATATACAGTGTGTGTTATATACTGTGTGTGTATGTTATATACAGTGTGTGTGTTATATACAGTGTGTGTGTGTTATATACAGTGTGTGTGTGTTATATACTGTGTGTGTGTGTTATATACAGTGTGTGTGTGTTATATACAGTGTGTGTGTTATATACAGTGTGTGTGTTATATACTGTGTGTGTTTTATATACAGTGTGTGTATGTTATATACAGTGTGTGTGTTATATACAGTGTGTGTGTGTTATATACTGTGTGTATGTTATATACAGTGTGTGTGTGTGTTATATACAGTGTGTCTTATATACAGTGTGTGTGTCTTATATACAGTGTGTGTGTTATATACAGTGTGTGTTATATACAGTGTGTGTGTTATATACAGTGTGTGTGTTATATACAATCAGTGTGTGTGTTATATACAGTGTGTGTTATATACAATGTGTGTGTGTTATATACAGAGTGTGTATGTTATATACAGTGTGTGTTATATACAGTGTGTGTGTTATATACAGTGTGTGTGTGTTATATACAGTGTGTGTGTGTGTTATATACAGTGTGTGTGTGTATTATATACAGTGTGTTATATACAGTGTGTGTGTGTTATATACAGTGTGTGTGTGTTATATACAGTGTGTGTGTGTGTGTGTGTTATATACAGTGTGTGTGTGTGTTATATACAGTGTGTTATATACAGTGTGTTATATACAGTGTGTGTGTTATATACTGTGTGTGTGTGTTATATACTGTGTGTGTGTTATATACAGTGTGTGTGTTATATACAGTGTGTGTGTGTGTTATATACAGTGTGTGTTTGTGTGTTATATACAGTGTGTGTGTTATATACAGTGTGTGTGTTATATACAATGTGTGTGTGTGTGTTATATACAGTGTGTGTGTGTTATATACAGTGTGTGTGTTATATACAGTGTGTGTGTGTTATATACAGTGTGTGTGTGTGTTATATACAGTGTGTTATATACAGTGTGTGTGTGTTATATACAGTGTGTGTGTGTTATATACAGTGTGCGTGTTATATACAGTGTGTGTTATATACAGTGTGTGTGTGTTATATACAGTGTGTGTGTTATATACAGTGTGTGTGTTATATACAGTGTGTGTGTGTTTTATACAGTGTGTGTGTTATATACAGTGTGTGTGTGTGTTATATACAGTCTGTGTGTGTGTGTGTTATATACAGTGTGTGTGTGTTATATACAGTGTGTGTATGTTATATACAGTGTGTGTGTGTGTTTTATACAGTGTGTGTGTGTGTGTGTTTTATACAGTGTGTGTGTGTGTGTGTTTTATACAGTGTGTGTGTTTTATACAGTGTGTGTGTTTTATACAGTGTGTGTGTTTTATACAGTGTGTGTGTTTTATACAGTGTGTGTGTTTTATACAGTGTGTGTGTTATATACGGTATGTGTGTTATATACAGTGTGTGTGTTATATACAGTGTGTTATATACAGTGTGTGTGTGTGTTATATACGGTGTGTGTGTTATATACAGTGTGTGTGTTATATACAGTGTGTGTGCTATATACAGTGTGTGTGTTATATACAGTGTGCGTGTTATATACAATGTGTGTGTGTGTGTTATATACAGTGTGTGTTATATACAGTGTGTGTTATATACAGTGTGTGTGTGTGTTATATACAGTGTGTGTGTGTTATATACGGTATGTGTGTTATATACAGTGTGTGTGTTATATACAGTGTGTGTGTGTTATATACAGTGTGTGTTATATACGGTATGTGTGTTATATACAGTGTGTGTGTGTTATATACAGTGTGTGTTATATACAGTGTGTTATATACAGTGTGTGTGTGTGTTATATACGGTATGTGTGTTATATACAGTGTGTGTTATATACAGTGTGTGTTATATACAGTGTGTGTGTTATATACAATGTGTGTGTGTGTTATATACAGTGTGTGTTATATACAGTGTGTGTGTTATATACAGTGTGTGTTATATACAATGTGTGTGTGTGTGTGTTATATACAGTGTGTGTGTTATATACAGTGTGTGTGTGTGTTATATACAGTGTGTGTGTTATATACAGTGTGTGTGTGTGTGTGTTATATACAGTGTGTGTTATATACAATGTGTGTGTGTGTGATATACTGTGTGTGTTATATACAGTGTGTGTGTATTATATACAGTGTGTGTGTGTGTTATATACAGTCTGTGTGTGTTATATACAGTGTGTGTGTGTGTTATATACAGTGTGTGTGTATTATATACAGTGTGTGTGTGTGTTATATACAGTGTGTGTGTGTGTTATATACAGTCTGTGTGTGTTATATACAGTGTGTGTGTGTGTTATATACAGTGTGTGTTATATACAGTGTGTGTGTTATATACAGTGTTTGTGTGTGTTATATACAGTGTGTGTTATGTACAGTGTGTGTGTGTTATATACAGTGTGTGTGTGTGTGTGTTATATACAGTGTGTGTGTGTGTTATATACGGTGTGTGTGTGTGTTATATACAGTGTGTGTGTTATATACGGTATGTGTGTTATATACGGTATGTGTGTTATATACAGTGTGTGTGTGTTATATACTGTGTGTGTGTGTGTTATATACAGTGTATGTGTGTTATATACAGTGTGTGTTATATACAGTGTGTGGTGTGTGTTATATACAGTCTGTGTGTGTTATATACAGTGTGTGTGTGTTATATACAGTGTGTGTGTTATATACAGTGTGTGTGTGTTATATACAGTGTGTGTGTTATATACAGTGTGTGTGTGTGTTATATACAGTCTGTGTGTGTTATATACAGTGTGTGTGTGTGTTATATACAGTCTGTGTGTGTTATATACAGTGTGTGTGTGTGTTATATACAGTGTTTGTGTGTGTTATATACAGTGTGTGTGTGTTATATACAGTGTGTGTTATGTACAGTGTGTGTTATATACAGTGTGTGTGTGTTATATACAGTGTGTGTGTGTGTTATATACGGTGTGTGTGTGTGTTATATACGGTGTGTGTGTTATATACAGTGTGTGTGTGTTATATACAGTGTGTGTGTGTTATATACAGTGTGTGTGTTATATACGGTATGTGTGTTATATACGGTATGTGTGTTATATACAGTGTGTGTGTGTTATATACGGTGTGTGTGTTATATACAGTGTGTGTTATATACAGTGTGTGTTATATACAGTGTGTGTTATATACAGTGTGTGTGTGTGTTATATACAGTGTGTGTGTGTTATATACAGTGTGTGTGTGTGTGTGTGTGTGTGTTATATACAGTGTGTGTGTTATATTTAGTGTGTGTGAACAAAGCAAATTTGAGTATATTATATATTAAAATTGTATGGTCTTTCTGAATCACAAAAGACAATTTATGGGTTTCATGTCCCTTTAAATAAACCAATAATGACATAAAGCAATTCCTATCATATACCTTATATCCTTCTAGACCAGACTTACCTACTGTCTGCTTGTGTATGGACCTTACATCCTTCTAGACCAGACTTACCTACTGTCTGCTTGTGTAAGGACCCTGTATCCTTCTAGACCAGACTTACCTACTGTCTGCTTGTGTAAGGACCTTGTATCCTTCTAGACCAGACTTACCTACTGCCTGCTTGTGTAAGGACCTTATATCCTTCTAGACCAGACTTACCTACTGTCTGCTTGTGTAAGGACCCTGTATCCTTCTAGACCAGACTTACCTACTGTCTGCTTGTGTAAGGACCCTGTATCCTTCTAGACCAGACTTTATATACTTTCTGCTTGTGTATCGACCTTGTATCCTTCTAGACCAGACTTATATACTGTCTGCTTGTGTAAGGACCTTATATCCTTCTAGACCAGACTTACCTACTGTCTGCTTGTGTAAGGACCCTGTATCCTTCTAGACTAGACTTATATACTTTCTGCTTGTGTATCGACCTTGTATCCTTCTAGACCAGACTTATATACTTTCTGTTTGTGTAAGGACCCTGTATCCTTCTAGACCAGACTTATATTCTGTATGCTTGTGTAAGGACCCTGTATCCTTCTAGACCAGACTTACCTACTGTCGGCTTGTGTATGGACCTTCTATCCTTCTAGACCAGACTTACCTACTGTCTGCTTGTGTAAGGACCCTGTATCCTTCTAGACCAGACTTACCTACTGTCTGCTTGTGTAAGGACCTTGTATCCTACCAGACCAGACTTATATACTGTCTGCTTGTGTAAGGACCTTGTACCCTTCTAGACCAGACTTACCTACTGTCTGCTTGTATAAGGACCTTTGTATCCTTCTAGACCAGACTTACCTACTGTCTGCTTGTGTAAGGACCTTGTATCCTTCTAGACCAGACTTACCTACTGTCTGCTTGTGTAAGGACCTTGTATCCTTCTAGAACAGACTTACCTACTGTCTGCTTGTGTAAGGACCGTGTATCCTTCTAGACCAGACTTACCTACTGTCTGCTTGTGTAAGGACCTTGTATCCTTCTAGACTAGACTTATATACTGTCTGCTTGTGTAGGGACCTTGTATCATTCTAGACCAGACTTACCTACTGTCTGCTTGTGTAAGGACCTTGTATCATTCTAGACCAGACTTATATACTGTCTGCTTGTGTAAGGACCTTGTATCCTTCTAGACCAGACTTACCTACTGTCTGCTTGTGTAAGGACCTTGTATCCTACCAGACCAGACTTAGCTACTGTCTGCTTGTGTAAGGACCTTGTATCCTTTTAGACCAGACTTACCTACTGTCTGCTTGTGTAATGACCCTTTATGCTTCTAGACCAGACTTATATATTGTCTGCTTGTGTAAGGACCTTGTATCCTTCTAGACCAGACTTACCTACTGTCTGCTTGTGTAAAGACCTTGTATCCTTCTAGACCAGACTTACCTACTGTCTGCTTGTGTAAGGACCTTGTATCCTTCTAGACCAGACTTATATACTGTCTGCTTGTGTAAGGACCCTGTATCCTTCTAGACCAGACTTACCTACTGTCTGCTTGTGTAATGACCTTGTATCCTTCTAGACCAGAGTTATATACTGTCTGCTTGTGTAATGACCTTGTGTCCTTCTAGACCAGACTTATATACTGTCTGCTTGTGTAATGACCTTGTATCCTTCTAGACCAGACTTATATACTGTCTGCTTGTGTAATGACCTTGTATCCTTCTAGACCAGACTTATATACTGTCTGCTTGTGTAATGACCTTGTATCCTTCTAGACCAGACTTATATACTGTCTGCTTGTGTAATGACCTTGTATCCTTCTAGACCAGAGTTATATACTGTCTTCTTGTGTAAGGACCTTGTATCCTTCTAGACCAGACTTATATACTGTCTGCTTGTGTAAGGACCCTGTATCCTTCTAGACCAGACTTATATACTGTCTGCTTGTGTAAGGACCCTGTATCCTACCAGACCAGACTTATATACTGTCTGCTTGTGTAATGACCCTGTATCCTTCTAGACCAGAGTTATATACTGTCTGCTTGTGTAAGGACCCTGTATCCTACCAGACCAGACTTATATACTGTCTGCTTGTGTAATGACCCTGTATCCTTCTAGACCAGACTTATATACTGTCTGCTTGTGTAAGGACCTTGTATCCTTCTAGACCAGACTTATATACTGTCTGCTTATGTAAGGACCCTGTATCCTTCTAGACCAGACTTATATACTGTCTGCTTGTGCAAGGACCCTGTATCCTTCTAGACCAGACTTATATACTGTCTGCTTGTGTAATGACCCTGTATCCTTCTAGACCAGACTTATATACTGTCTGCTTGTGTAAGGACCTTGTATCCTTCTAGACCAGACTTATATACTGTCTGCTTGTGTAATGACCCTGTATCCTTCTAGACCAGACTTATATACTGTCTGCTTGTGTAAGGACCTTGTATCCTTCTAGACCAGACTTATATACTGTCTGCTTGTGTAAGGACCCTGTATCCTTCTAGACCAGACTTATATACTGTCTGCTTGTGTAAGGACCTTGTATTCTTCTAGACCAGCCTTACCTACTGTCTGCTTGTGTAAGGACCTTGTATCCTTCTAGACCAGACTTATATACTGTCTGCTTGTGTAAGGACCTTGTATCCTTCTAGACCAGACTTATATACTGTCTGCTTGTGTAAGGATCCTGTATCCTTCTAGACCAGACTTATATACTGTCTGCTTGTGTAAGGACCTTGTATCCTTCTAGACCAGACTTATATACTGTCTGCTTGGGTAAGGACCTTGTATCCTTCTAGACCAGACTTACCTACTGTCTGCTTGTGTAAGGACCCTGTATCCTTCTAGACCAGACTTACCTACTGTCTGCTTGTGTAAGGACCTTGTATCCTTCTAGACCAGACTTATATACTGTCTGCTTGTGTAAGGACCTTGTATCCTTCTGTCTGCTTGTGTAAGGACCTTATATCCTTCTAGACCAGACTTATATACTGTCTGCTTGTGTAAGGACCTTGTATCCTTCTAGACCAGACTTACCTACTGTCTGCTTGTGTAATGACCCTTTATGCTTCTAGACCAGACTTATATATTGTCTGCTTGTGTAAGGACCTTGTATCCTTCTAGACCAGACTTACCTACTGTCTGCTTGTGTAAAGACCTTGTATCCTTCTAGACCAGACTTACCTACTGTCTGCTTGTGTAAGGACCTTGTATCCTTCTAGACCAGACTTACCTACTGTCTGCTTGTGTAATGACCCTTTATGCTTCTAGACCAGACTTATATATTGTCTGCTTGTGTAAGGACCTTGTATCCTTCTAGACCAGACTTACCTACTGTCTGCTTGTGTAAAGACCTTGTATCCTTCTAGACCAGACTTATATACTGTCTGCTTGTGTAAGGACCCTGTATCCTATCAGACCAGACTTATATACTGTCTGTTTGTGTAAGGACCTTATATCCTTCTACACCAGACTTACCTACTGTCTGCTTGTGTAAGCACCTTGTATCCTTCTAGACCAGACTTATATACTGTCTGCTTGTGTAAGGACCTTGTATCCTAGACCAGACTTATATACTGTCTGCTTGTGTAAGGACCCTGTATCCTTCTAGACCAGACTTACCTACTGTCTGCTTGTGTAATGACCTTGTATCCTTCTAGACCAGAGTTATATACTGTCTGCTTGTGTAATGACCTTGTGTCCTTCTAGACCAGACTTATATACTGTCTGCTTGTGTAATGACCTTGTATCCTTCTAGACCAGACTTATATACTGTCTGCTTGTGTAATAACCTTGTATCCTTCTAGACCAGACTTATATACTGTCTGCTTGTGTAATGACCTTGTATCCTTCTAGACCAGAGTTATATACTGTCTGCTTGTGTAAGGACCTTGTATCCTTCTAGACCAGACTTATATACTGTCTGCTTGTGTAAGGACCCTGTATCCTTCTAGACCAGACTTATATACTGTCTGCTTGTGTAAGGACCCTGTATCCTACCAGACCAGACTTATATACTGTCTGCTTGTGTAATGACCCTGTATCCTTCTAGACCAGAGTTATATACTGTCTGCTTGTGTAAGGACCCTGTATCCTACCAGACCAGACTTATATACTGTCTGCTTGTGTAATGACCCTGTATCCTTCTAGACCAGACTTATATACTGTCTGCTTGTGTAAGGACCTTGTATCCTTCTAGACCAGACTTATATACTGTCTGCTTATGTAAGGACCCTGTATCCTTCTAGACCAGACTTATATACTGTCTGCTTGTGCAAGGACCCTGTATCCTTCTAGACCAGACTTATATACTGTCTGCTTGTGTAATGACCCTGTATCCTTCTAGACCAGACTTATATACTGTCTGCTTGTGTAAGGACCTTGTATCCTTCTAGACCAGACTTATATACTGTCTGCTTGTGTAATGACCCTGTATCCTTCTAGACCAGACTTATATACTGTCTGCTTGTGTAAGGACCTTGTATCCTTCTAGACCAGACTCATATACTGTCTGCTTGTGTAAGGACCCTGTATCCTTCTAGACCAGACTTATATACTGTCTGCTTGTGTAAGGACCTTGTATTCTTCTAGACCAGCCTTACCTACTGTCTGCTTGTGTAAGGACCTTGTATCCTTCTAGACCAGACTTATATACTGTCTGCTTGTGTAAGGACCTTGTATCCTTCTAGACCAGACTTATATACTGTCTGCTTGTGTAAGGATCCTGTATCCTTCTAGACCAGACTTATATACTGTCTGCTTGTGTAAGGACCTTGTATCCTTCTAGACCAGACTTATATACTGTCTGCTTGGGTAAGGACCTTGTATCCTTCTAGACCAGACTTACCTACTGTCTGCTTGTGTAAGGACCCTGTATCCTTCTAGACCAGACTTACCTACTGTCTGCTTGTGTAAGGACCTTGTATCCTTCTAGACCAGACTTATATACTGTCTGCTTGTGTAAGGACCTTGTATCCTTCTGTCTGCTTGTGTAAGGACCTTATATCCTTCTAGACCAGACTTATATACTGTCTGCTTGTGTAAGGACCTTGTATCCTTCTAGACCAGACTTACCTACTGTCTGCTTGTGTAATGACCCTTTATGCTTCTAGACCAGACTTATATATTGTCTGCTTGTGTAAGGACCTTGTATCCTTCTAGACCAGACTTACCTACTGTCTGCTTGTGTAAAGACCTTGTATCCTTCTAGACCAGACTTACCTACTGTCTGCTTGTGTAAGGACCTTGTATCCTTCTAGACCAGACTTATATACTGTCTGCTTGTGTAAGGACCTTGTATCCTTCTAGACCAGACTTATATATTGTCTGCTTGTGTAAGGACCTTGTATCCTTCTAGACCAGACTTACCTACTGTCTGCTTGTGTAAAGACCTTGTATCCTTCTAGACCAGACTTACCTACTGTCTGCTTGTGTAAGGACCTTGTATCCTTCTAGACCAGACTTATATACTGTCTGCTTGTGTAAGGACCCTGTATCCTATCAGACCAGACTTATATACTGTCTGTTTGTGTAAGGACCTTATATCCTTCTACACCAGACTTACCTACTGTCTGCTTGTGTAAGCACCTTGTATCCTTCTAGACCAGACTTATATACTGTCTGCTTGTGTAAGGACCTTGTATCCTTCTAGACCAGACTTATATACTGTCTGCTTGTGTAAGGACCCTGTATCCTTCTAGACCAGACTTACCTACTGTCTGCTTGTGTAATGACCTTGTATCCTTCTAGACCAGAGTTATATACTGTCTGCTTGTGTAATGACCTTGTATCCTTCTAGACCAGAGTTATATACTGTCTGCTTGTGTAAGGACCTTGTATCCTTCTAGACCAGACTTATATACTGTCTGCTTGTGTAAGGACCCTGTATCCTTCTAGACCAGACTTACCTACTGTCTGCTTGTGTAATGACCTTGTATCCTTCTAGACCAGACTTATATACTGTCTGCTTGTGTAATGACCTTGTATCCTTCTAGACCAGAGTTATATACTGTCTGCTTGTGTAAGGACCTTGTATCCTTCTAGACCAGACTTATATACTGTCTGCTTGTGTAAGGACCCTGTATCCTTCTAGACCAGACTTATATACTGTCTGCTTGTGTAAGGACCCTGTATCCTACCAGACCAGACTTATATACTGTCTGCTTGTGTAATGACCCTGTATCCTTCTAGACCAGAGTTATATACTGTCTGCTTGTGTAAGGACCCTGTATCCTACCAGACCAGACTTATATACTGTCTGCTTGTGTAATGACCCTTTATCCTTCTAGACCAGACTTATATACTGTCTGCTTGTGTAAGGACCTTGTATCCTTCTAGACCAGACTTATATACTGTCTGCTTATGTAAGGACCCTGTATCCTTCTAGACCAGACTTATATACTGTCTGCTTGTGCAAGGACCCTGTATCCTTCTAGACCAGACTTATATACTGTCTGCTTGTGTAATGACCCTGTATCCTTCTAGACCAGACTTATATACTGTCTGCTTGTGTAAGGACCTTGTATCCTTCTAGACCAGACTTATATACTGTCTGCTTGTGTAAGGACCTTGTATCCTTCTAGACCAGACTTATATACTGTCTGCTTGTGTAAGGACCCTGTATCCTTCTAGACCAGACTTATATACTGTCTGCTTGTGTAAGGACCTTGTATCCTTCTAGACCAGACTTACCTACTGTCTGCTTGTGTAAGGACCCTGTATCCTTCTAGACCAGACTTACCTACTGTCTGCTTGTGTAAGGACCTTGTATCCTTCTAGACCAGACTTATATACTGTCTGCTTGTGTAAGGACCTTGTATCCTTCTGTCTGCTTGTGTAAGGACCTTATATCCTTCTAGACCAGACTTATATACTGTCTGCTTGTGTAAGGACCTTGTATCCTTCTAGACCAGACTTACCTACTGTCTGCTTGTGTAAGGACCTTGTATCCTTCTAGACCAGACTTATATACTGTCTGCTTGTGTAAGGACCTTGTATCCTTCTAGACCAGACTTATATACTGTCTGCTTGTGTAAGGACCCTGTATCCTTCTAGACCAGACTTATATACTGTCTGCTTGTGTTATAACATTCTGTGTTTTTCTCTTCTTTTCTAGATCGCTTATATTTTGCTTCCTTGAGAAACAAACCAAAAAGCACCATCAATACTCATTACTTTTGTACAGACGAGGAGTTCGTGTATGAGAAGTAAGTATAGCAGCAGAAAGTGTGTGAATGTGCTAATTATATAAGCAAATTATGAATTATAGTGCAGACTATGCAGGGGCTTAACTCACTGAATGCTATAAGAAAGAGGGCAGATTCTGGAAGTTCCACAGAGATTAGATTCCTCCGCTCAGATGAGATGATCTTTAATGATCATGCAGCACTGGGAGATCTTTCACAAGATTAAAGACAGGCGCATTTTGCTATTCTTCTCTAAGGGGGGTGTTCACTGCATTTCTGTATGTGCTGTAGCTTGCGTCGTCTGAGGGCACGGAGCTTTATATCAGGCCCTTAGTGTGTTGCATTTAATGTCATGACGTGTTTAAATGAATGATGTCACATTACTAAATCATTGTATACTTCAGGCTTAAACACTGCATTGCAATACCAACTAACACTGATTCTGTATAAACGTGCGATCTGACCTATGTGTTTAACTTCTTGTAACACCAACACTGATTCTGTATAAACGTGCGATCTGACCTATGTGTTTAACTTCTTGTAACACCACTAGTATTGTATTTAGTTAAGGGACAGTAAGCACCTTCTGAATACTCGCCATGGCGCCAAGCAGGTACACGCTGCAAATCAGAAGTGCAGAAAATTTCAGCCTAACCTTCCCCAATCTCGGAGTGTCCATACAGCGGCGGATCAAGCCGCACGCGTAACTTTCAGAAAAATTACTACACTGCAAGGTGTTAAAAAGTAAAAACACCAATTTATTAGAAAAATTTAAATTAACAATAGCAGACATGGATGGCGTCCAAGAGCGGCTCTTACTGACGCGTTTCGCACCCCATTGGTTACACCTTCTTTTTATAGGCACAAAGGATTAACCCCTTGAACACTAGTTAAAAACAGCAATATATAAAAACATAAAGTATTCATCTAGACAAAGGCACGTCAGCATTGTTTGAATAAGATCAATTCTTTACCCTTACAACATGACAAATGTGTGTTATTTACTTTAGATGTGACAAGGTTGGTCACACACTAGTGAATGCAGTGAGGGAAACATTACTCAATACTAAGAACTTGTCTAAATAACACACTGCAAATATTATTATTTTTATTCCAGAAACCATATTTTTTACAAATCCATGTCAAAGCAATGGGTTCTATGTCAGCTCCAATTATGCCAACATGTTTATGAGTATATGTGAAGAACGCTTCATATATGAACACGGTTTGTTCTTACAATATGGCACCATGTGGTGGAGCTACGTAGACTACGGGTTTCGTCATTGGAACCCTTATAGAATTGCTTGGAGATTTAATGGCGCTATAGAAATAAATGATAATAATTATTGCTTCAGAACACTTCCATTTTAAATGAACCTGGGGGAGTGAGTATAGATTTTTTAGATATAAGTAAATAAGGGAGATGTGGGATTTATAAGAATAAACTGATGGTAATATTTCATTACTTTTTTATAGCTCTCATTCCCCTTCATTTATAAAATCTTTACCTGACACTGAGCCAACTGCTAGGAGAATAGGCTTTGGTGAGGGTGGAAATGTGAGATCTCGTGTTCGTTAGAGGGTGTCCTAGGGATGACATTGATGACCTCTCTGAGGCTGTTTATAATACAGGGAAGGATTTACGCTAGTGACAAAAATGAATAGGAAACAGTATATTGACTGTAATTCAGATGACTTAAGGCCGTCTCTTTGAGGGATACTTTGATAAACAAGGGCTATTGGCCCTAGCAAATGTAAAACAGAGGGTTATATCTCACTAATACAGAGGCTGTGGTCCTTGCCTTGGTTGTGTATTGCAGCTACATGACAAAAGGCTCACTTTTTTATTTCTTACACTCCATGACAGGAAAAAGTATTTAATAAATGGTTCCAATACTGACTGCGGTCTATCTAATAATATGCGCTTATGGGACAGTATATAGACACATGAGGGATACCGGTGTCTAGTCATTTTGTCACTGTAGGACCTACAGTATCACATATTACAGAACGTGAGGAGGAGATAGCGAGTTGTTGTTATTGCATTTTTCATTTCATTACTTTAAAACCAAAAGGGATTAATAAAGAACTAGATTGGTCTCCTTTCCTTTAGACTGCTTTGATTGCACAGTTTTTTATGTTTTACTATATGGGTAATAGATTTGGTGTAATAAAGAGAGTATATCTCTCAAATTATTTTATGTACTAATGTATCTTAGAGATGTTTGGTTATTTAGCCACTAGGGGGCGAGCAGATGTAGCTAGAGGTTTTTTTTGTTTATCAATGAAACCCAAAAATATTCTTTTGTGACTGTATACAATTTATTTCTATTGTCAGATGTGTTAGAGATACCTAGATAGGCATCTGGTGCACTGCATGACAGGAAATAGTGCTGCCCTCTAGTGCTCTTGTCATATAGTGCTCCACAAATGGGCCTGCTCCTAAGCATAAGTACTTGCTTTTCAACAAAAGATGCCAAGAGAACGAAGAAACATTGATAATAGAAATAAATTAGAAAGTTGTTTAAAATTGCAGCTCTATCTAAATCGTACAAGAACATTTTTGAGTTTCATGTCCCTTTAAGCAAATTGGTAATTCCAAAATTAGGCTACATATCACTAAAGGGACTGTTTTTTGACTGCCCTCCTCCCCTTGCTTGTGACTGCCCTCCTCCCCTTGCTTGTGACTGCCCTCCTCCCCTTGCTTGTGACTGCCCTCCTCCCCTGCGTGTGACTTCCCCTCCTCCCCTTGCGTGTGACTGCCCCTCCTCCCCTTGCGTGTGACTGCCCTCCTCCCCTTGCGTGTGACTGCCCTCCTCCCCTTGCGTGTGACTGCCCTCCTCCCCTTGCGTGTGACTGCTCTCCTCCCCTTGCGTGTGACTGCTCTCCTCCCCTTGCTTGTGACTGCTCTCCTCCCCTTGCGTGTGACTGCCCTCCTCCCCTTGCTTGTGATTGCCCTCCTCCCCTTGCGTGTGACTGCCCTCCTCCCCTTGCGTGTGACTGCCCTCCTCCCCTTGCGTGTGACTGCCCTCCTCCCCTTGCTTGTGACTGCCCTCCTCCCCTTGCGTGTGACTGCCCTCCTCCCCTTGCGTGTGACTGCCCTCCTCCCCTTGCGTGTGACTGCCCTCCTCCCCTTGCGTGTGACTGCCCTCCTCCCCCTGCGTGTGACTGCCCTCCTCCCCTTGCTTGTGATTGCCCTCCTTCCCTTGCTTGTGACTGCCCTCCTCCCCTTGCTTGTGACTGCCCTCCTCCCCTCCTCCCCCTGCGTGTGACTGCCCTCCTCCCCTTGCGTGTGACTGCCCTCCTCCCCTTGCGTGTGACTGCCCTCCTCCCCTTGCGTGTGACTGCCCTCCTCCCCTTGCTTGTGACTGCCCTCCTCCCCTTGCGTGTGATTGCCCTCCTCCCCTTGCTTGTGATTGCCCTCCTCCCCTTGCGTGTGACTGCCCTCCTCCCCTTGCGTGTGACTGCCCTCCTCCCCTTGCGTGTGACTGCCCTCCTCCCCTTGCTTGTGACTGCCCTCCTCCCCTTGCGTGTGACTGCCCTCCTCCCCTTGCGTGTGACTGCCCTCCTCCCCCTGCGTGTGACTGCCCTCCTCCCCTTGCTTGTGATTGCCCTCCTTCCCTTGCTTGTGACTGCCCTCCTCCCCTTGCTTGTGACTGTGTGTGACTGCCCTCCTCCCCTCCTCCCCCTGCGTGTGACTGCCCTCCTCCCCCTGCGTGTGACTGCCCTCCTCCCCTTGCTTGTGATTGCCCTCCTTCCCTTGCTTGTGACTGCCCTCCTCCCCTTGCTTGTGACTGCGTGTGACTGCCCTCCTCCCCTCCTCCCCCTGCGTGTGACTGCCCTCCTCCCCTTGCGTGTGACTGCCCTCCTCCCCTTGCGTGTGACTGCCCTCCTCCCCTTGCTTGTGACTGCCCTCCTCCCCTTGCGTGTGACTGCTCTCCTCCCCTTGCTTGTGATTGCCCTCCTCCCCTTGCGTGTGACTGCCCCTCCTCCCCTTGCGTGTGACTGCCCTCCTCCCCTTGCGTGTGACTGCCCTCCTCCCCTTGCGTGTGACTGCCCTCCTCCCCTTGCGTGTGACTGCCCTCCTCCCCTTGCTTGTGACTGCCCTCCTCCCCTTGCGTGTGACTGCTCTCCTCCCCTTGCTTGTGATTGCCCTCCTCCCCTTGCGTGTGACTGCCCCTCCTCCCCTTGCGTGTGACTGCCCTCCTCCCCTTGCGTGTGACTGCCCTCCTCCCCTTGCGTGTGACTGCCCTCCTCCCCTTGCGTGTGACTGCTCTCCTCCCCTTGCGTGTGACTGCTCTCCTCCCCTTGCTTGTGACTGCTCTCCTCCCCTTGCGTGTGACTGCCCTCCTCCCCTTGCTTGTGATTGCCCTCCTCCCCTTGCGTGTGACTGCCCTCCTCCCCTTGCGTGTGACTGCCCTCCTCCCCTTGCGTGTGACTGCCCTCCTCCCCTTGCTTGTGACTGCCCTCCTCCCCTTGCGTGTGACTGCCCTCCTCCCCTTGCGTGTGACTGCCCTCCTCCCCTTGCGTGTGACTGCCCTCCTCCCCTTGCGTGTGACTGCCCTCCTCCCCCTGCGTGTGACTGCCCTCCTCCCCTTGCTTGTGATTGCCCTCCTTCCCTTGCTTGTGACTGCCCTCCTCCCCTTGCTTGTGACTGCCCTCCTCCCCTCCTCCCCCTGCGTGTGACTGCCCTCCTCCCCTTGCGTGTGACTGCCCTCCTCCCCTTGCGTGTGACTGCCCTCCTCCCCTTGCGTGTGACTGCCCTCCTCCCCTTGCTTGTGACTGCCCTCCTCCCCTTGCGTGTGATTGCCCTCCTCCCCTTGCTTGTGATTGCCCTCCTCCCCTTGCGTGTGACTGCCCTCCTCCCCTTGCGTGTGACTGCCCTCCTCCCCTTGCGTGTGACTGCCCTCCTCCCCTTGCTTGTGACTGCCCTCCTCCCCTTGCGTGTGACTGCCCTCCTCCCCTTGCGTGTGACTGCCCTCCTCCCCCTGCGTGTGACTGCCCTCCTCCCCTTGCTTGTGACTGTGTGTGACTGCCCTCCTCCCCTCCTCCCCCTGCGTGTGACTGCCCTCCTCCCCCTGCGTGTGACTGCCCTCCTCCCCTTGCTTGTGATTGCCCTCCTTCCCTTGCTTGTGACTGCCCTCCTCCCCTTGCTTGTGACTGCGTGTGACTGCCCTCCTCCCCTCCTCCCCCTGCGTGTGACTGCCCTCCTCCCCTTGCGTGTGACTGCCCTCCTCCCCTTGCGTGTGACTGCCCTCCTCCCCTTGCTTGTGACTGCCCTCCTCCCCTTGCGTGTGACTGCTCTCCTCCCCTTGCTTGTGATTGCCCTCCTCCCCTTGCTTGTGATTGCCCTCCTCCCCTTGCGTGTGACTGCCCTCCTCCCCTTGCTTGTGACTGCCCTCCTCCCCTTGCGTGTGACTGCCCTCCTCCCCTTGCGTGTGACTGCCCTCCTCCCCTTGCTTGTGACTGCGTGTGACTGCCCTCCTCCCCTCCTCCCCCTGCGTGTGACTGCCCTCCTCCCCCTGCGTGTGACTGCCCTCCTAATATGCTGCAGCTGACTGTTACTCTTCTCAGTTTCTATGCAGATTTTGGACCCCTGAACCTCGCTCTGCTCTTCAGATACTGTTGTAAACTAAACAAAAAGCTTAAGGTGAATAGTGCACAACACAAAATGATGGAGTCTTGCGCAAAATATATTGACAGTATATGTGTATTAGACAACTATATAGGCTAATGGGGGTTATAGGGAGGGTTATACACATCTGGTTATGTACAGGGAAGGGTTATACACATCTGGTCATGTACAGGGAAGGGTTATACACATCTGGTTATGTACAGGGGAGGGTTATACACATCTGGTTATGTACAGGGGAGGGTTATACACATCTGGTTATGTACAGGGGAGGGTTATACACATCTGGTCATGTACAGGGGAGGGTTATACACATCTGGTTATGTACAGGGGAGGGTTATACACATCTGGTTATGTACAGGGAAGGGTTATACACATCTGGTCATGTACAGGGGAGGGTTATACACATCTGGTTATGTACAGGGGAGGGTTATACACATCTGGTCATGTACAGGGGAGGGTTATACACATCTGGTTATGTACAGGGGAGGGTTATACACATCTGGTTATGTACAGGGAAGGGTTATACACATCTGGTCATGTACAGGGGAGGGTTATACACATCTGGTTATGTACAGGGGAGGGTTATACACATCTGGTTATGTACAGGGGAGGGTTATACACATCTGGTTATGTACAGGGAAGGGTTATACACATCTGGTTATATACAGGGGAGGGTTATACACATCTGGGCGCTGGTTATGTACAGGGGAGGGTTATACGCATCTGGTTATGTACAGGGGAGGGTTATACA
The DNA here is from genome assembly GCF_027579735.1 of Bombina bombina. NCBI lineage: Eukaryota > Metazoa > Chordata > Amphibia > Anura > Bombinatoridae > Bombina > Bombina bombina. Next base: position 6,234,376 of record NC_069508.1, read on the forward strand.
CATCTGGGCGCTGGCTATGTACAGGGGAGGGTTATACACATCTGGGCGCTGGTTATGTACAGGGGAGGGTTATACACATCTGGGCGCTGGCTATGTACAGGGGAGGGTTATACGCATCTGGGCGCTGGTTACGTACAGGGGAGGGTTATACACATCTGGTTATGTACAGGGGAGGGTTATACACATCTGGGCGCTGGTTATGTACAGGGGAGGGTTATACACATCTGGGCGCTGGCTATGTACAGGAGAGGGTTATACGCATCTGGGCGCTGGTTATGTACAGGGGAGGGTTATACACATCTGGTTATGTACAGGGGAGGGTTATACACATCTGGGCGCTGGTTATGTACAGGGGAGGGTTATACACATCTGGTTATGTACAGGGGAGGGTTATACACATCTGGGCGCTGGTTATGTACAGGGGAGGGTTATACGCATCTGGGCGCTGGTTATGTACAGGGGAGGGTTATACACATCTGGGCGCTGGTTATGTACAGGGGAGGGTTATACACATCTGGGCGCTGGTTATGTACAGGGGAGGGTTATACGCATCTGGGCGCTGGTTATGTACAGGGGAGGGTTATACGCATCTTGGCGCTGGTTATGTACAGGGGAGGGTTATACACATCTGGGCGCTGGTTATGTACAGGGGAGGGTTATACACATCTGGGCGCTGGTTATGTACAGGGGAGGGTTATACACATCTGGGCGCTGGTTATGTACAGGGGAGGGTTATACGCATCTTGGCGCTGGTTATGTACAGGGGAGGGTTATACACATCTGGGCGCTGGTTATGTACAGGGGAGGGTTATACACATCTGGTTATGTACAGGGGAGGGTTATACACATCTGGTTATGTACAGGGGAGGGTTATACACATCTGGTTATGTACAGGGGAGGGTTATACACATCTGGGCGCTGGTTATGTACAGGGGAGGGTTATACACATCTGGCGCTGGTTATGTACAGGGGAGGGTTATACACATCTGGTTATGTACAGGGGAGGGTTATACACATCTGGGCGCTGGTTATGTACAGGGGAGGGTTATACGCATCTTGGCGCTGGTTATGTACAGGGGAGGGTTATACACATCTGGTTATGTACAGGGGAGGGTTATACACATCTGGTTATGTACAGGGGAGGGTTATACACATCTGGGCGCTGGTTATGTACAGGGGAGGGTTATACACATCTGGTTATGTACAGGGGAGGGTTATACACATCTGGTTATGTACAGGGGAGGGTTATACACATCTGGTTATGTACAGGGGAGGGTTATACGCATCTGGGCGCTGGTTATGTACAGGGGAGGGTTATACGCATCTGGGCGCTGGTTATGTACAGGGGAGGGTTATACACATCTGGGCGCTGGTTATGTACAGGGGAGGGTTATACACATCTGGGCGCTGGTTATGTACAGGGGAGGGTTATACACATCTGGGCGCTGGTTATGTACAGGGGAGGGTTATACGCATCTTGGCGCTGGTTATGTACAGGGGAGGGTTATACACATCTGGTTATGTACAGGGGAGGGTTATACACATCTGGTTATGTACAGGGGAGGGTTATACACATCTGGGCGCTGGTTATGTACAGGGGAGGGTTATACACATCTGGGCGCTGGTTATGTACAGGGGAGGGTTATACACATCTGGCGCTGGTTATGTACAGGGGAGGGTTATACACATCTGGTTATGTACAGGGGAGGGTTATACGCATCTTGGCGCTGGTATGTACAGGGGAGGGTTATACACATCTGGTTATGTACAGGGGAGGGTTATACACATCTGGTTATGTACAGGGGAGGGTTATACGCATCTGGGCGCTGGTTATGTACAGGGGAGGGTTATACACATCTGGGCGCTGGTTATGTACAGGGGAGGGTTATACACATCTGGGCGCTGGTTATGTACAGGGGAGGGTTATACGCATCTTGGCGCTGGTTATGTACAGGGGAGGGTTATACACATCTGGTTATGTACAGGGGAGGGTTATACACATCTGGTTATGTACAGGGGAGGGTTATACACATCTGGGCGCTGGTTATGTACAGGGGAGGGTTATACACATCTGGGCGCTGGTTATGTACAGGGGAGGGTTATACACATCTGGCGCTGGTTATGTACAGGGGAGGGTTATACACATCTGGTTATGTACAGGGGAGGGTTATACACATCTGGGCGCTGGTTATGTACAGGGGAGGGTTATACGCATCTTGGCGCTGGTATGTACAGGGGAGGGTTATACACATCTGGTTATGTACAGGGGAGGGTTATACACATCTGGTTATGTACAGGGGAGGGTTATACACATCTGGGCGCTGGTTATGTACAGGGGAGGGTTATACACATCTGGGCGCTGGTTATGTACAGGGGAGGGTTATACACATCTGGTTATGTACAGGGGAGGGTTATACACATCTGGTTATGTACAGGGGAGGGTTATACGCATCTGGGCGCTGGTTATGTACAGGGGAGGGTTATACACATCTGGTTATGTACAGGGGAGGGTTATACACATCTGGTTATGTACAGGGGAGGGTTATACACATCTGGGCGCTGGTTATGTACAGGGGAGGGTTATACACATCTGGGCGCTGGTTATGTACAGGGGAGGGTTATACACATCTGGTTATGTACAGGGGAGGGTTATACACATCTGGTTATGTACAGGGGAGGGTTATACACATCTGGTTATGTACAGGGGAGGGTTATACACATCTGGGCGCTGGTTATGTACAGGGGAGGGTTATACACATCTGGGCGCTGGTTATGTACAGGGGAGGGTTATACACATCTGGTTATGTACAGGGGAGGGTTATACACATCTGGTTATGTACAGGGGAGGGTTATACACATCTGGTTATGTACAGGGGAGGGTTATACACATCTGGTTATGTACAGGGGAGGGTTATACACATCTGGTTATGTACAGGGGAGGGTTATACGCATCTGGGCGCTGGTTATGTACAGGGGAGGGTTATACGCATCTGGGCGCTGGCTATGTACAGGGGAGGGTTATACACATCTGGGCGCTGGTTATGTACAGGGGAGGGTTATACACATCTGGGCGCTGGTTATGTACAGGGGAGGGTTATACACATCTGGTTATGTACAGGGGAGGGTTATACGCATCTGGGCGCTGGTTATACACATCTGGGCGCTGGTTATGTACAGGGGAGGGTTATACACATCTGGGCGCTGGTTATGTACAGGGGAGGGTTATACACATCTGGGCGCTGGTTATGTACAGGGGAGGGTTATACACATCTGGGCGCTGGTTATGTACAGGGGAGGGTTATACACATCTGGGCGCTGGTTATGTACAGGGGAGGGTTATACACATCTGGTTATGTACAGGGGAGGGTTATACGCATCTGGGCGCTGGTTATGTACAGGGGAGGGTTATACACATCTGGCGCTGGTTATATTATTATGGCGAGGGGCTATTTCTGGGGGAAGTGTATACCTGGGCGCTAGTTATCGGGCATTTAGGGAGGATTTGCTGTGTATTATATATGCAGAGGGACATGCGCCTTTGGTCTAATGGTTATTTTGCTGTTTTTTTTCCAGTCATTCAGTTTATCTAGAAAGAAGATTGTCCATTACACAAGCTATGATCAGAAGAAAAGGGCGAACGCCGGATTCTTGATCGGCGCATATGCGGTCTGTATATCTGATGGGCAATCAATAAAACATCTCTAGCTTAGTAACCCTCTAGCTGCCAGGCTTTGCTGAGCTCTGATTTGCAGCCCTCACAGCTTTTACTTTTTATGCAAGAAATATGCAGCTCTCACATATACATTATGTTAAAGGGACATATTACTCAAATACTTTGTATCAGCTACTTCCGGGTTCTTTAATAAAAATAGGATTATAAACTTAACAAAAAATGTCACCCAACTAACCAGCCCCCCGGGAACTCACCCACGGCTCAGGGTTCTTGTGTGACAGTGTGCAGCCCCCCGGGAACTCACCCACGGCTCAGGGTTCTTGTGTGACAGTGTGCACCCCCAGGGAACTCACCCACGGCTCAGGGTTCTTGTGTGCAGCCCCCCGGGAACTCACCCACGGCTCAGGGTTCTTGTGTGACTGTGTGCAGCCCCCCGGGAACTCACCCACGGCTCGGTTCTTGTGTGACACAGTGTGCAGCCCCCTGGAAACTCACCCATGGCTCAGGGTTCTTGTGTGACACAGTTTGCAGCCCCCCGGGACCTCACGCATGTCTCAGGGTTCTTGTGTGACAGTGTGCAGCCCCCCGGGAACTCACCCATGGCTCAGGGTTCTTGTGTGACTGTGTGCAGCCCCCCGGGAACTCACCCATGGCTCAGGGTTCTTGTGTGACTGTGTGCAGTCCCCCGGGAACTCACCCATGGCTCAGGGTTCTTGTGTGACACAGTGTGCAGCCCCCTGGGAACTCACCCATGGCTCAGGGTTCTTGTGTGACACAGTGTGCAGCCCCCCGGGACCTCACGCATGTCTCAGGGTTCTTGTGTGACAGTGTGCAGCACCAGGGAACTCACCCATGGCTCAGGGTTCTTGTGTGACAGTGTGCAGCCCCCCGGGAACTCACCCATGGCTCAGGGTTCTTGTGTGACAGTGTGCAGCCCCCCGGGAACTCACCCATGGCTCAGGGTTCTTGCATGACACAGTGTGCAGCCCCCCGGGAACTCACCCATGGCTCAGGGTTCTTGTGTGACACAGTGTGCAGCCCCCCGGGAACTCACCCATGGCTCAGGGTTCTTGTGTGACAGTGTGCAGCCCCCCGGGAACTCACCCATGGCTCAGGGTTCTTGTGTGACAGTGTGCACCCCCCGGGAACTCACCCACGGCTCAGGGTTCTTGTGTGACACATTGTGCAGCCCCCCGGGAACTCACCCATGGCTCAGGGTTCTTGTGTGACACAGTGTGCAGCCCCCCGGGAACTCACCCACGGCTCAGGGTTCTTGTGTGACACAGTGTGCAGCCCCCCGGGAACTCACCCATGGCTCAGGGTTCTTGTGTGACAGTGTGCACCCCCAGGGAACTCACCCATGGCTCAGGGTTCTTGTGTGACACAGTGTGCAGCCCCCCGGGAACTCACCCATGGCTCAGGGTTCTTGTGTGACACAGTGTGCAGCCCCCCGGGAACTCACCCAGGGCTCAGGGTTCTTGTGTGACAGTGTGCAGCCCCCCGGGAACTCACCCATGGCTAAGGGTTCTTGTGTGACAGTGTGCACCCCCCGGGAACTCACCCACGGCTCAGGGTTCTTGTGTGACACATTGTGCAGCCCCCCGGGAACTCACCCATGGCTCAGGGTTCTTGTGTGACACAGTGTGCAGCCCCCCGGGAACTCACCCACGGCTCAGGGTTCTTGTGTGACACATTGTGCAGCCCCCCGGGAACTCACCCATGGCTCAGGGTTCTTGTGTGACACAGTGTGCAGCCCCCCGGGAACTCACCCACGGCTCAGGGTTCTTGTGTGACACAGTGTGCAGCCCCCCGGGAACTCACCCATGGCTCAGGGTTCTTGTGTGACAGTGTGCACCCCCAGGGAACTCACCCATGGCTCAGGGTTCTTGTGTGACACAGTGTGCAGCCCCCCGGGAACTCACCCATGGCTCAGGGTTCTTGTGTGACACAGTGTGCAGCCCCCCGGGAACTCACCCATGGCTCAGTGTTCTTGTGTGACAATGTGCAGCCCCCCGGGAACTCGCTCAGGGTTCTTGTGTGACAGTGTGCAGCACCAGGACATTTGTTACTATTCACTTGTAAAATCTGTGTTGCACACGGCAGTCGCTTCTAGCTGCACCATAACACGACTCGCCTTCCTACCCAGAGGACATTTGGGGCTATTTATCGCTTTCGCTCACGTGCAAACAGCATCAGAAATAAACGTTTAACGTCTGCAGGTTAGCACGCATATTACAAGTTGAAAGTAAATAGTTTGTGCTCAAGGATTTTAGATATTATGACCGTGTTATCTTCTTCTTCCCATAGACTTCAATGGAGTGTACTAATGAAAAAATGTATCCCTTATCGCTCGAGCGTTAATCCCGCACCATGTTAGACTAATTGCACTAACCAGAACGAATGTTCTTCTTTTCATTAATATATCTCTGTGCGTGCGTGTGTTTATGTGCAAGGCTGAAATCTGCAGATTTATTTTTGTGAAGGACGCATGAATCTTGACACGTACAAGGTTATCCTGGATGGAAGAAAACTTGCTTCCTTCTGCTCTGACAATGTTCCCCAAGTCTGAGGATTGTTTATTTCCAGCAGGACAGTGCTCAATGCGACACAGCCAGGTCAATCAAGGTGTAGATATAGGACCATCAGATCAAGACCCTGTCATGGCTCAATGTCCAGACCTGAACCTGAACCTCTGGAATGTGATCACGAGGAAGGAGGTCACAAGCCATAAACAAAGTCAAGCTGTTTTCATTTCTCTTGCAAGGTGTATCCAGTCCACGGATTCATCCTTACTTGTGGGATATTCTCATTCCCTACAGGAAGTGGCAAAGAGAGCACACAGCAGAGCCGTCCATATAGCTCCCCCACCTAGCTCCACCCCCCAGTCATTCTCTTTGCCGCTCTAGCAGTAGGGCATCTCCACGGGAGGGTAAAGTGAATGTGGTGTTAGATTTGTAGTTTTATATCTTCAATCAAAAGTTTGTTATTTTTAAATGGTACCGGCTTGTACTATTTACTCTCTGGCAGAAAAGTGATGAAGAAAACGATTTTAGCATGTTGTAACTAAAATCCACTGCTGTTCCTACACAGGACTGATGAGTACCAGAAAACTTCAGTTGGGGGGAACAGTTTGCAGGCTTAACTGCATTAAGGTATGTTTCAGTCATCTTTTTTCTAGTCAAGACACGATAATGCTAGAAGACTGACAGGAATCCCCATGAGGGAAGGGTAAGCCATGTTCTGAGACTTAGTATAGAATAAGGGCTTATTTAACAGGGCTCAATAGGCTGGTGGACACTGTGAGAGGGCAATCGATTATTTTATTCAGCAAATACTCATTGGTAGACACTTTTAAACACCTTTTGGGGTGTTTATTAAGGTTTTTTTTTATCCACATGGCATATATTTAGTCACCTAAGTGTGACTTTGAGGGCCTCACAACTCCGGAGTGGAGTGGGAGGGGCCCTAATTTCGCGCCTCTGTTGCGCAGTTCATTTCTCCAGACAGTTCATGCTGCTTCACGTGGAGGGTCCAGAGACTGCTTGAGGGACTCACAGAAGCTGTTTTTCCCCTAACCTAATCCATAAGGGAAGGTAGGGCAACAGCAGACTGCTGTGGCAAGGTGCTGTAGTTTTGAAACCGGTTGTGGGCTTTAGACTGCTCCGGTTTGGGCATTAAGGGGTTAATCAGGCTGAAACTTGGTGTGCAATCATATCGAAGCATTAGGCACATTTTTCACTGTTTTGTAAAATTGTGTGCGCTTTTTATTTCTTAAAGGCACAGTACCGTTTTTTTCAAATTGTGTTTTTTATTTGATTAAAGTGTTTTCCAAGCCTGTTTGCATATAATACTAATCTGTTTAACATGTCTGACACTAAGGAAAAGCCTTGCTCTATGTGTTTAGTAGCCATGGTGGAACCCCCACTCAAAATGTGTCCCAAGTGCACTAATATGTCTATACAAGTTAAAGATCATACTCTGTCACTTAAAAATGTAGCCCAAGATGATTCTATGACGGAAGGTAATGAAGATAGTCCACCTTCCTCTCCCCAAGTGTCACCACCAGTTACGCCCGCGCAAGCAATACCTAGTACCTCTAGTGCATTGGCACCTATTACATTGCAACAACTAGCGACAGTTATGGATAATTCCCTTGCGGCCTTTCTATCCAAACTGCCAGTTTTTCCTACAAAGCGAGATAGCTCTGTTTTAAGAACAGATTATGAGCAGTCGGAAGCTTTGGGAGGTTTATCTGACGCACCCTCACAACACTCGGATGTAGGGGCGAGGGATGTGATGTCGGAGGGAGAAATTTCTGACTCAGGAAAGGTTTCTCAACGGGCAGATTCAGATTCATTAGCTTTTAAATTTAAGTTGGAACACCTCCGCGTACTGCTTAGGGAGGTTCTATCCACTCTGGATGATTGTGACCCTATGGTGGTTCCAGAGAAATTGTGTAAAATGGACAAATACCTAGAGGTCCCTGTATACACTGATGCGTTTCCGATCCCTAAAAGGGTTGCGGATATTGTTACCAGGGAGTGGGAAAGACCAGGTGTCCCTTTTGTTCCCCCTCCTATTTTTAAGAAAATGTTCCCCATTACTGACCCCAGGCGGGACTCGTGGCAGACGGTCCCTAAGGTAGAGGGAGCAGTTTCTACGCTGGCTAAGCGCACAACCATTCCAATTGAAGACAGTTGTGCTTTTAAAGATCCTATGGATAAAAAATTGGAAGGTTTACTAAAGAAGATTTTTGTTCAACAAGGGTTCCTTCTACAACCGATCGCCTGCATTATTCCTGTAACTATTGCAGCGGCTTTCTGGTTTGAGGCACTGGAGGAGTCGCTCCAGAGGGAGACCTCATATGACAAAATTATGGATAGAATTAAAGCTTTAAAACTGGCTAATTCTTTTATCACTGATGCCGCTTTGCAATTAGCTAAGTTAGAAGCAAAAAATTCAGGTTTCGCCATTATGGCGCGCAGAGCGCTTTGGCTCAAGTCATGGTCGGCCGATGTGTCGTCTAAATCAAAATTACTAAATATCCCTTTCAAGGGAAAGACCCTTTTCGGGCCCGAGTTGAAAGAGATTATTTCGGATATCACCGGGGGAAAGGGCCATGCTCTCCCACAAGATAGGCCTTTCAAGGCTAAAAATAAGGCTAATTTTCGTTCCTTTCGCAACTTCAGGAGCGGTCCTGCTTCAACCTCTGCAACCGCAAAGCAAGAGGGTAACACTTCACAGCCCAAGGCAACCTGGAAGCCTTCGCAGGGCTGGAACAAGGGTAAACAGGCCAAAAAGCCTGCAGCTGCTACTAAGACAGCATGAAGGGGTAGCCCCCGATCCGGGACCGGATCTGGTAGGGGGCAGACTCTCTGTCTCTTCGCTCAGGCTTGGGCAAGGGATGTTCACGATCCCTGGGCGTTAGAGATCGTTACTCAGGGATATCTTCTAGAATTCAAGGACTCCCCTCCAAGGGGAAGGTTCCACATTTCTTGTCTGTCTACAGAACAGACAAAGAAAGAGGCGTTCTTACGCTGTGTAGAAGATGTACTCAAGATGGGAGTGATATGTCCAGTTCCAATTACAGAACAAGGACTGGGTTTTTACTCAAACCTGTTTGTGGTTCCCAAAAAGGAAGGAACTTTCAGGCCAATCCTGGATCTAAAAATTCTAAACAAATTCCTCAGAGTTCCATCATTCAAGATGGAGACCATTCAGACAATCTTACCTATGATCCAGGAAGGTCAATATATGACTACCGTGGATCTAAAGGATGCGTACCTACAAATTCCTATCCACAAAGATCATCATCAGTTCCTAAGGTTCGCCTTTCAGGACAAGCATTACCAGTTTGTGGCCCTTCCCTTCGGGTTGGCCACTGCTCCCAGAATTTTCACAAAAGTGCTAGGGTCCCTTCTGGCGGTACTAAGACCGCGGGGCATTGCAGTAGCACCTTATTTGGACGATATCTTAATACAGGCGTCGTCATTTCCCAGAGCCAAGGCTCATACGGAGATTGTTCTGGCCTTTCTAAAGGTCTCACGGGTGGAAGGTGAACACAGAAAAAAGTTCTCTGTCCCCGCTCACAAGGGTTCCCTTCCTGGGAACATTAATAGACTCGGTAGAAATGAAAATATTTCTGATGGAGGTCAGAAAATTAAAGCTTTTAACTACTTGCCGAGTTCTTCATTCCATTCCTCGGCCATCTGTAGCTCAGTGCATGGAGGTAATCGGATTAATGGTAGCGGCAATGGACGTAGTCCCTTTTGCTCGAATACATCTAAGACCACTGCAACTGTGCATGCTCAAACAGTGGAATAAAGATTATGCAGATTTGTCTCCTCAAATACAACTGGACCAGAAAACCAGAGACTCTCTTCTCTGGTAGTTGTCTCAGGATCACCTGTCTCAGGGAATATGCTTCCGCAGACCGGAGTGGATCATTGTAACGACGGATGTTAGGCTGGGGGGCGGTCTGGGACTCCCTGAAAGCTCAGGGCTTATGGTCTCGGGAAGAGTCTCTTCTCCCGATAAACATTTTGGAACTGAGAGCGATATTCAACTCTCTTCCGGCATGGCCTCAACTAGCGACGGCCAAATTAATCAGATTTCAGTCGGACAACATCACGACTGTGACGTATATCAATCATCAGGGGGGAACAAAGAGTTCCCTAGCGATGAAGGAAGTCACCAAAATAATCAGGTGGGCGGAGGATCACTCCTGCCATCTATCTGCAATTCACATCCCAGGAGTAGACAACTGGGAGGCGGATTTTCTAAGTCGTCAGACTTTTCACCCGGGGGAGTGGGAACTCCACCCGGAGGTCTTTGCTCAGCTGACCCAGCTATGGGGCATTCCAGAATTGGATCTGATGGCGTCCCGTCAGAACTCCAAACTTCCTCTCTACGGATCCAGGTCCAGGGACCCCAAGGCGGCATTGATAGATGCTCTAGTAGCGCCTTGGTCCTTCAATCTGGCTTATGTCTTTCCACCGTTTCCCCTTCTCCCTCGTCTGGTAGCCAGAATCAAGCAGGAGAAGGCTTCGGTAATTCTGATAGCGCCTGCGTGGCCACGCAGGACTTGGTATGCAGACCTAGTGGACATGTCATCTGTCCCGCCATGGACACTGCCAATGAGGCAGGATCTTCTAATACAGGGTCCATTCAAGCATCCAAATCTAGTTTCTCTGCAGCTGACTGCTTGGAGATTGAACGCTTAATTCTATCTAAGCGTGGTTTCTCTGAATCAGTTAAAGATACTCTGATTCAGGCTAGAAAGCCTGTCACCAGGAAAATTTACCATAAGATATGGCGGAAATATCTTTGTTGGTGTGAATCCAAGGGTTACTCGTGGAGTAAGATTAGGATTCCAAGGATATTGTCTTTTCTCCAAGAAGGATTGGAGAAAGGTTTGTCAGCTAGTTTCTTAAAGGGACAGATATCTGCTCTGTCCTTTTACACAAGCGTCTGGCGGAGGTACCAGACGTTCAAGCGTTTGCACAGGCTTTAGTCAGAATCAAGCCTGTCTATAAACCAGTTGCTCCGCCATGGAGTCTAAATTTAGTTCTTTCAGTTCTTCAAGGGGTTCCGTTTGAACCTTTACATTCCATAGATATTAAGTTACTATCTTGGAAAGTTTTGTTTTTGGTAGCTATATCTTCTGCTCGAAGAGTTTCTGAATTGTCTGCTTTGCAGTGTAATTCGCCCTATCTGGTGTTCCATGCAGATAAGGTAGTTTTACGTACCAAACCTGGTTTTCTTCCTAAGGTTGTTTCTAACAAGAATATTAACCAGGAAATCATTGTTCCTTCCCTGTGTCCTAATCCAGCTTCTAAGAAGGAACGGCTATTACACAATCTTGATGTGGTTCGTGCTTTGAAATTCTATTTACAAGCAACTAAAGATTTCAGACAAACATCATCCTTGTTTGTCATTTATTCTGGTAAGAGGAGAGATCAGAAAGCGACTGCTACCTCTCTTTCCTTCTGGCTGAAAAGCATCATCCGATTGGCTTATGAGACTGTTGGGCAGCAGCCTCCTGAACGAATTACAGCTCATTCCACCAGAGCTGTGGCTTCCACATGGGCTTTCAAGAATGAGGCTTCTGTTGAACAGATTTGTAAGGCAGCGACTTGGTCTTCACTGCATACTTTTGCCAAATTTTACAAATTCGATACTTTTGCTTCTTCGGAGGCTATTTTTGGGAGAAAGGTTTTGCAAGCAGTGGTGCCTTCCGTTTAGGTTACCTGTCTTGTTCCCTCCCTTCATCCGTGTCCTAAAGCTTTGGTATTGGTATCCCACAAGTAAGGATGAATCCGTGGACTGGATACACCTTGCAAGAGAAAACAGAATTTATGCTTACCTGATAAATTACTTTCTCTTGCGGTGTATCCAGTCCACGGCCCGCCCTGGCAATTAAGTCAGGTTAAATTTTTTTTGTTTAAACTACAGTCACCACTGCACCCTATGGTTTCTCCTTTTCTCCTAGCCTTCGGTCGAATGACTGGGGGGTGGAGCTAGGGGGGGAGCTATATGGACGGCTCTGCTGTGTGCTCTCTTTGCCACTTCCTGTAGGGAATGAAAATATCCCACAAGTAAGGATGAATCCGTGGACTGGATACACCGCAAGAGAAAGTAATTTATCAGGTAAGCATAAATTCTGTTTTTTGCACCAGGAGTGGCATTAAGTCACCAACAGCAATGCGATAGACTGGTGTAGAGCATGACTAGCACATGAAAGCTGTGTTTGGAAATCAGGGTTAACTGTGCGCTGTATATAGGAGTGTAACGATTTAATGTATTTATGTTTGGTGTACGTCTTTTTTTTAAAGTTTTAGCCTTTACGCAAATTAATCTGTTGTGCTAAATTTCATTGCGCTCAAGCGAACACGTTTACTTGAAACTGGTAATACATGTGCAAGTTAACACAGGCGCAATATTGTGTGTGTGCGCTAATGTTAATGCACCCTTTGTAATCTAGTCCTTGCTGGGCACACAACCTCACATCACTGCGCTGTCACCTGGCGGTGGCACAATGTGCTCGGTGCCCAGGGCCGGATAATGTAAAGCTCTGGTGAGATTGTGTCTTCAGTATTGTGAGGTCCCTGAAACCATTTTAGTTTTATTACCTCACTACGCACATACAATATAATGCCAGCTGATGACCTCACTACGCACATACAATATAATGCCAGCTGATGACCTCACTACGCACATACAATATAATGCCAGATGATGACCTCACTACGCACATACAATATAATGCCAGCTGATGACCTCACTACGCAGTCTCTGGATGTGACACATACTATATAATGCCAGCTGATGACCTCACTACGCACATACAGTATAATGCCAGCTGATGACCTCACTATGCAGTCTCTGGATGTGACACCTACAATATAATGCACAGAAAGATTTTGTGTAATTTGTCTCCTGCTGGGAACTGATCATCCGGTCCTTAGTGAGGGCATCATATGCCTTTTGTCTGGCCGGTTTTGCATTTCTTCTTGTTAATATTTTACAGCAGAGCAGAAATAAGCAGAACGCGTCTCATGTTTCATACTGTTTGTAGGGTGGAACTGACTTAACTCTGGATAAAATGTGGTGGGAAAAACAATTTACACCCACTATGGACCAGATTACAAGTTGAGTGGTAATTACCACTGCTGCACCATCTCAACTAGAAGTAAGTTTTTTTTGTGCGTCAGATACTGCGCGTATTGAAAGAAAAAAGGTTTGCGCTTTGTGCGCATATCCGAAGTGCAAAAAAAGTCAGACTTCAATGGAGCACGATAAAAAACACCCTATCTGTGCGTAAACCCATTCGTGTTTTACCACTCATAATTTAAACTCACATAATTAGATATGTATGTATCTCTATGTTAAAGCCCTTTGCAGCCTGAGACCTCATCTTTAAACCCTTATAACTTTTTGTTGCAATTTTTTTTTTAAATTATTTTTACCAGATAGTGTTATTATGAGTGTAACTGTACTAGGAAATGTATGTCTTTCTAATGACACGATGAGTCCACGGATCATCTAATTACTATTGGGAATAACACTCCTGCCCAGCAGGAGGCGGCAAAAAGCACCACAGTAAAAGCTGTTAAATATCACCTCAAACCCCAGTCATTCTCTTTGCCTACGTTAAAAGTTTAGGTGTTAATAAAATCTTGTTTAAAGAATCTTCTTTCTATTTTTCAGCAGTGCAAGATTGTGCTGCTTTGTCCTAGGGTGTAGCCGTAGTCCATATCAGTCTCTTCAGTAGAGCAGTGGTGGCTTTTAAGCAATGGGAACTTGTGGGACATAATTCTCACTGCGCCTCCCATGTAGTTAATGTTGCCTTAATACTGAAAGCTTGAGTAAGATTAGTCGGTCTTTATCTCTTTTTCCACAGGTCAATGTGAGGGAGAAGACCTCTCAAACCTAGTGAGCTGCCTTGCTGCCTGGTAGATCTATGAGGTAAGTGCTGACTTTATTTTTTCTGGGCTTAAAGGCAGGAAAAATTGAGCACTTTATTTCCTTTAATACTGGGACACAGGAATTTCCGCTATATGTTTGGGGAACATATTCACATAAGGCAGTATTCGTTATAGCAGACACTGTGGCTGAGGAGTTTAATGGGCTCATGTTTGGTGTGGTGTTCACTTCTCCCGGCGGTTTGACTGTAAGAGCCATTTTGCTGACCGGGAGGTAAATTTTTTAAGATGCCTACGATGGGCTGGGCTAGCTGAGGCGGCATTTACTGCTGCGCGCCTTTTATCCTTCACTTCCAGATCGGAGATGTGACTAAGCAGTTAGCTGAGTTTTCAGACGCAGGGAAGCACAAGATAAGCGCTTAAGACTAATCCGGACAGCGCTTCACTGTGATTCAAGACAAGTCCGGATTGTTTCTACTAAAGGGAATTCTATCCGGTGTCAGCAGGGCAGGTAGGCACCTCAGCAGAGCTAAACTGAGGTGTAGAGGTTGGCCGGAGAGTTTGTGTGTTACTATCTATTCCCTTGCTTCAAAGAGTAAAAAAGTTTTGTTTTTTAAAAATTAGAGACAGTAACGTTTTTTTGTATTTTCATTTTATCAAAAATGTAAGTTTATTTAGGGGTAATTTGTTCCATTGTGAGTTAAGATGGACCAAGAGGCCCTGCAAACTGTTACTTGTTCTTTGTGTTTTGATGCTAATGTGGAACCTCCAATCCCTTTCTGTTCCTCATGTATTGAGAGAACTTTGAATTACAGGGATCGACTTTTTTTCTGAGCCAACATTGTCTAAGGTGGATGCTGTCCAGGAGTCTGACAATGTTCAATATATGCCGCAGCTTTCTCCTCAGGTGTCCCAAGTATCACCCACACATGCAGTGCTCTGCGCTTCCTCTCTAACTCTGCCTGGAGTTACATTGCAAGACATCGCTAGCTTCATGTCCTCTGCGGTATCTGATGCGTTGTCTGCTTTTCCCATGCTGCAGGGAAAGCGCAAAAGGAAATGTAAAGAATCAGTGAGTAAGGCTTCTGACACAGTCGTGGCTATTGCAAATGTTCCCTCCCAGAAGTCTGTGGAGGGAGATACTTCGGTAGCATCTGAGGGTGAAATCTCAGACTCAGACAGTGTATCTCCTTCTTCTGATGCTGAAGTTGTATCCTTAAGGTTTAAGCTGGAACACCTCCGTTTGTTACTTAAGGAGGTTTTAGCTACCGTGGACGACTCCGACACCACGGTCGTAGTCAATCCTAAGAAGTCTTGCAAGCTAAACAAGTATTTTGATGTTCCTTCCATGGTGGAGGTTTTCCCTGTACCAGATTGGGCTACAGAGATTATTGCTAAGGAATGGGAGAGGCCGGGTATTCCTTTTTCTCCATCCCCTATTTTTAAAAAGATGTTTCCTATTGCTGACTCTATCAAGGAGTCCTGGCAGATGGTCCCCAAAGTGGAAGGGGCAATTTCCACTTTAGCTAACAGGACCACTATTCCCATAGAGGATAGTTGTTCTTTTAAGGACCCTATGTATAAGAAGTTGGAGGGTTTGCTCAAAAAGATGTATGTTCACCAGGGTTTACAATGGCAACCTGCAGTGTGTATTGCTACCGTCATTAGTGCAGCAGCATACTGGTTTGATGCGTTGTCTGATTCTATTCAAACAGACACTCCTCTTGAAGAAATCCAGGTTAGGATTAAGGCCCACAAATTGGCCAATTCTTTTATTACAGATGCTTCCCTTCAGGTTATTAAGCTAGGAGCAAAAATTTCAGGGTTTGCCGTACTGGCCCGCAGAGCCTTATGGTTAAAATTCTGGTCTGCAGATGTGTCGTCTAAGCTTTTGGCGATTCCCTTCAAGGGTAAGGCTTTATTTGGGCCAGACTTGGCGGAAATTATTTCTGACATTACGGGAGGAAAGGGTCATTTCCTCCCTCAGGATAAGAGGAATAAGCAGAAAGGACGTCAGAGTAATTTTCGTTCCTTTCCAAATTTCAAGGGTAAGCCTTCCTCTCCCTCTACAAAACAAGAACAGTCCAAGCCTGTCTGGAGGTCCAACCAGTCTTGGAACAAGGGTAAGCAGTCCAAGAAGCCTGTTAATGACTCAAAGTCAGCATGAAGGGTCTGCCCCCGATCCGGGACAGGATTTTCTGGGGGGCAGACTTTCCTTCTTCGCTCATGCTTGGGTTTGGGATGTTCGGGATCCCTGGGCGGTGGACATCGTGTCCCAGGGATACAAACTAGAATTCAAAACTTTTCCTCCCAGGGGCACGTTTCTGCTTCCAAGATTATCTATAGACCAGATAAAAAGAGAGGCGTTCTTATGCTGTGTTCAAGACCTTTCCGACCTGGGAGTGATAGTTCCTGTTCCAATGCAGGAGCAGAGTCTGGGATTTTACTCCAATCTGTTCGTGGTTTTCCAAAAAGAGGGAACTTTCAGACCAATTCTAGATCTCAAGAGTCTAAACTTGTTCCTCAGGGTATCGTCCTTCAAAATGGAAACTATTCGTTCCATTCTTCCCTTGCTTCAAGAGGGTCAATTCATGACAACAGTAGATTTAAAGGACGCATACCTGCATGTTCCCATCCACAGGGATCATCACAAGCTTCTGAGGTTCGCCTTTTTAGACAAACTCTTCCAGTTTGGGATTCTTCCATTCCATGTTCTTGGGAACCATAATAGATTCCCTATCAATGAAAATTTTTCTGACAGAGGTTAGAAAATCAAAGATCTTCGACTCTTGTCTGGCGCTTCAGTCCTCTCCTCGGCCATCAATAGCTCAATGTATGGAGGTAATCGGTCTGATGGTAGCTGCCATGGACATCATTCCGTTTGCCCGTTTCCACCTCAGACCTCTGCAGTTATGCATGCTCAAGCAGTGGAACGGAGATTATACGGACCTATCTCCACGATTACATCTGGATCAGGAGACAAGGGATTCTCTTCTTTGGTGGTTGTCTCAGGATCATCTCTCCCAGGGAACTTGCTTCCGCAGACCCAACTGGGTGATTGTGACAACGGATGCCAGCCTGTTGGGATGGGGAGCAGTCTGGGGCTCTCTAAAGGCTCAGGGGACTTGGACTCGGCAGGAGTCAGTTCTACCCATAAACATTCTGGAATTGAGAGCAATCTTCAATGCTCTCCTGGCATTGTCTCAGTTAGCTTCGGCCCGGTTTCTCAGGTTCCAGTCAGACAACATAACTTCAGTGGCTTACATCAATCATCAGGGGGTAACTCTGAGTTCCTTAGCTATGACAGAGGCAGCCAAGATTATTCGGTGGCCAGAGACCCACAACTGCTGTCTATCTGCAATCCACATTCCAGGAGTAGACATTTGGGAGGCAGATTTTCTGAGCAGACAGACTTTTCACCCAGGGGAGTGGGAACTCCATCCAGATGTGTTTTCCAGCTTGATTCTCAAATGGGGACAGCCGGAATTAGATCTCATGGCATCTTGTCAGAATGCCAAGCTCCCGAGCTACGGGTCAAGGGATCCTCAGGCTGTACTGATAGATGCTCTAGCGGTCTCTTGGAATTTCAGTCTAGCATACCTATTTCCTCTGTTCGCTCTCCTTCCTCGGGTTATTGCTCGAATCAAACAGGAGAAGGCGTCGGTGATCCTCATTGCACCGGCTTGGCCTCGCAGGATCTGGTATGCAGACTTAGTGGAGATGTCATCTCTCCCACCTTGGAGACTTCCACTGAGGCAGGACCTTATACTTCAAGGGCCCTTCCTTCATCCAAATCTGGTTTCTCTGAAACTGACTGCTTGGAGATTGAACGCTTAATTTTATCTAAGCGGGGATTTTCGGAGTCGGTCATTGAGACCATGATTCAGGCTCTTAAGCCTGTTACCAGGAAGATTTACTACAAGATATGGCGTAAATATTTGTATTGGTGTGAATCGAAAGGCTACTCCTTGAAGTAGAGTTCGGATTCCTAGAATTCTAGCCTCTCCCCAAGAGGGTAGGGGGAATGTTTATCGGCCAGTTCCTTGAAAGGCCAAATATCTGCCTTGTCTATTTTGTTACATAAACGTCTGGCGGATGTTCCAGACGTGCAATCGTTCTGTCAGGCCTTGGTCAGAATCAGGCCTGTGTTTAAACCTGTTACTCCTCCCTGGAGTCTTAACCTTGTTATTAGAGTTCTTCAGCAGGCTCCGTTTGAACCTATGCATTCCTTAGATATTAAAATGTTATTGTGACAGACCCTTCTGTCAGTACTGAAAGAGTTAACTTTGTTCAGCTTTAAGAAGCTATTTTCTAAATACAAGGTTGCTGGCATCAGCTATTGTGTACTGTAATTAAGTTTAAGTGATAAACATTCACATTGTTTAATCTCATCCAGAGAGCAGACGCCCAAGTGATAAGAAAGGCTCAAGTGTGTCTTGTGTTTAACTTGTTTATCTGCTTAAGTAATGTAATTCTATTGTGGCATGTCAAAGGGCGTTTTCCCTCTATCTAATGTACAATATTCTTTCAACCCCCCATCTGGGGTCAGACCTGCATAAATACTGGGCATATAGCCTTCAATAAAGTGCATTCTGTTTTAACCTTCAATGTGGAGCCTGGTCTCATGTTTGAGGGGGGAATTAGCTGGGTTGTGAGTTGCTGATCTCACATTTAGGGCATCTTCCATCTGGTATAAACCCTTGGTATCCTGTTGGTACCGTAACAGTTATCTTGGAAGTTTTTGTTTCTTGTTGCTATTTCGTCTGCTCGTAGAGTCTCAGAGCTCTCGGCGTTGCAGTTTGAATCTCCTTACCTTATTTTTCATTCGGATAAGGTAGTTTTGCGTACCAAGTTAGGGTTTCTCCCTAAAGTGGTTTCGGATAGGAACATTAATTAGGAGATTGTTGTTCCTTATTTATGTCCTAACCCATCTTCTCATAAAGAGCGTCTACTGCACAACCTAGGCGTGGTGCGTGCGTTAAAGTTCTATCTACAGGCGACTAAGGATTTTCGCCAGTCTTCTGCTCTGTTTGTGGTTTTCTCTGGGAAACGTAAGGGGCAGAAAGCTACGGCTACTTCTTTCTTTGTGGCTGAGGAGTATCATTCGCTTTGCCTATGAAACTGCTGGACAGCAGGGTTGTTTCCTCTTCCTGGGCATTCAAAAATGAAGCTTCTGTGGAACAGATTTGCAAGGCTGCAACTTGGTCTTCTCTTCACACTTTTTCTAAATTTTATAAATTTGACACTTTTGCCTCTGCTGAGGCCGCTTTTGGGAGAAAGGTTCTTCAAGCAGTGGTGCCTTCCGTTTAGGTTCCCTGTCTTATCCCTCCCTGTCCTCTAGCTTGGGTATTGATTCCCAACAGTAATTAGATGATCCGTGGACTCATCGTGTCATTAGAAAGAAAACAAAATTTATGCTTACCTGATAAAAAATTTTTTTTCTTGAAACGATGAGTCCACGACCCGCCCTGTTCTTTAGACAGGTTGTGGGTATGTTATAAACTTCAGACACCTCTGCACCTTGTTGCTTCCTTTCTCTCCTTTACTTAGGTCGAATGACTGGGGTTGGAGGGAAGGGAGGTGATATTTAACAGCTTTGCTGTGGTGCTCTTTGCCGCCTCCTGCTGGTTAGAAGTGATATTCCCACTAGTAATTAGATGATCCGTGGACTCATCGTGTCAAGAAAGAAAGAAATTTGTCAGGTAAGCATAAATTTTGTTTTTGATGTTTTTTGTGACTCTTTTTATTTGAGCGTAACAGTTTAACCTGAGCTCTGAGGTCTCAATAACCAGAAACACGTTTGAGAAGAGCAAACAGAGGGAACAGATAAAGAAGTCTGAACTTCCACAGAACCGCTAACGCGTCCACCAGCACCGCCTGATGGTCTCTCAATATCGACCCAAATATGAGCAGAATGGTATTGAGATGAGAAGCCAAGAGGTCTACCTCCAGAGTAACCCACCCCAGGGTTATCTTGGAGAACACTTCTGGATGAAGAGCCTACTCCCCTGGAGAAAAGAATGAGTACTCCAAAAAAGTGACAATCGTGGGCCTCCGCCCCTTAAAGGAAGTGAGAGACTTCCTTCATAGTCAGGGAACTCCTTGTTCTTCCCTGATTACTGATACAAGCCACAGACTATATGCGTTTTGGATTTGATAATCCGGGCCGCGTTCACCAAGAATGAAGTTGAGGCCATGAGGCCTACTTATCAAGCTGTCAACTTACTTGCATTCGACGGCACCAATACGCTCGCCTGACATCGCCTAACATTGCGGCCGTGGACCTGAATACGCTCTCCTTATTTATATAAAAAGCTGTCAAAAAGCCGCTCACCAAGTACGGGGCTATGAGCAGCGGACTTTTGTTAACTAAGAGTCATCGATCTCGCTGCTATTCGGCTTTTTCACAGCTTTATTTGTATACTGTCACTAAACACAGCCACTATACTAAACTGTTTAACCCCTATCCCGCCGCTCCCGGACCACGCCGCAACTAAATAAAGTTATTAACCCCTAAACTGCCGCTCCCGAAGCCCACTGCAACTCTAATAAACTTATTAACCCCTATCCCACCGCTCCCGAACCCCGCCACAACTAAATAAAGTTATTAACCCCTATACCGTCGCTCCTGGAGCCCACCGCAACTCTAATAAACGTATTAACCCCTATCCCTCTGCTACTAAATAAATGTATTAACCCCTAAACCTCTGGCCTCCCACATAACTACCACTTACTTAACCTATTAACCCCTAAACCGCCAGCCCCCCACATCGCCATAAACTAAATTAAACTGTTAACCCCTAAACCTAACAACCTGCTAACTTTATATTAAATATTAACTCATCCCTATCTTATAATAAATTTAAACTTACCTTTAGATTCAAATTAAACTATATTAAACTATTAATTAATCTACCCTAACTGTTATACTAAAATTACATTAAACTACAAATTAAATTAACTATATTATATATTTAAACACCTAACCCTACTCAAATAATTTAAATCTACAATTTTTTTTTTACTAAGTTACAAAAACTATAAACATTGATAATTTATTTTTTATTTTGTGTAACAAATATTTAAACTAATTACACCTAATCTAAAAGCCCTATGAAAATAAAAAAGCCCCCCAAAATAAAAAACCCCTAACCTACAATAAACTACAAATAGCCCTTAAAAGGGCCTTTTGCGGGGCATTGCCCCAAAGAAATCGGCTCTTTTACCTGTAAAAAAAAAATACAAATACCCCCCCAACAGTAAAACCCACCACCCACACAACCAACCCCCCAAATAAAACCCTAACTAAAAAAACATAAGCTCCCCATTGCCCTGAAAAGGGCATTTCGATGGGCATTGCCCTTAAAAGGGCATTTAGCTCTATTGCTGCCCAAACCCTAATCTAAAACAAAAAACCCACCCAATAAACCCTTAAATAAAACTAACACTAACCCCTGAAGATCCACTTACAGTTTTGAAGATCCGACATCCATCCTCAAAGAAGCCAGCAGAAGTCTTCATCCAAGCGGCCGAAGTCTTCATCCAAGCCCGCAGAAGTTTTCACCCAGACGGCATCTTCTATCTTCATCCATCCGGCGCGGAGCGACTCCATCTTCAAGACATCCGACGCGGAGCATCCTCTTCATTCGACGTCTTCTTGAACAATGAATGTTCCTTTAAATGACGTCATCCAAGATGGCGTCCCTTAGATTCCGATTGACTGATAGAATTCTATCAGCCAATCGGAATTAAGGTTGAAAAAAATCATATTGGCTGTTGCAATCAGCCAATAGGATTGAGTTTTCATCCTATTGGCTGATCCAATCAGCCAATAGGATTGAGCTCGCATTCTATTGGCTGATTGGAATAGCCAATAGAATGCAAGCTCAATCCTATTGACTGAACAAAGAGGATGCTCTGCGTCGGATGTCTTGAAGATGGAGCCGCTCCACGCCGGATGGATGAAGATAGAAGATGCCGTCTGGGTGAAGACTTCTGCGTGCTTGGATGAAGACTTCTGCTGGCTTCTTTTAGAATGGATGTCAGATCTTCAAAACTGTAAGTGGATCTTCAGGGGTTAGTGTTAGTTTTTTTTTTTAATGGTTTATTGGGTGGGTTTTTTGTTTTAGATTCGGGTTTGGGCAGCAATAGAGCTAAATGCCCTTTTAAGGGCAATTCCCATCCAAATGCCCTTTTCAGGGCAATGGGGAGCTTATGTTTTTTTAGTTAGGGTTTTATTTGGGGGGGGGGGGTTGGTTGTGTCGGTGGTGGGTTTTACTGTTGGGGGGATATTTGTATTTTTTTTTTTTTGTAACTTTGTAATTTTTTATTGTAGATTTAAATTATTTGAGTAGGGTTAGGTGTTTAAATATGTAATATAGTTACACATATTAATGTCTGTATATGGGGCACCGGTCTAGTAGTGTACCTGGTATTTAGCACGTTATGTAGCTGTACTATGTGCTGTACTTACACATATTAATGTCTGTATATGAGGCACAGGTCTAGTAGTGTACCTGGTATTTAGCATGTTATGTAACTGTACTATGTGCTGTACTTACACATATTAATGTCTGTATACTGGGCACCGGTCTAGTAATGTACCTGGTATTTAGCACGTTATGTAGCTGTACTATGTGCTGTACTTACACATATTAATGTCTGTATATGAGGCACCGGTCTAGTAGTGTACCTGGTATTTAGCACGTTATGTAGCTGTACTATGTGCTGTACTTACACATATTAATGTCTGTATATGAGGCACCGGTCTAGTAGTGTACCTGGTATTTAGCATGTTATGTAACTGTACTATGTGCTGTACTTACACATATTAATGTCCCTACCCTTTGGTTTCAGGTTATCTATCTGAAGAAGACACCACAAGAAGCCTATAGAGCGCTGCTGAGTGGTTCCAGTCCCCAGTACCTCCCCTTCAGGTACCAGACATTGTCACTTTCTAGCTATAAATGAAGTTTGTGGAACACAACTGCTGAGTATGTTTTCATATAGCTTTAAATAATATGATTATGGTTCTGTAAGCGGAGTAAATGTCAGCTGAGTTAATATAAATCAATGGTTTAAGAAAGCAAATACAACCTAACCTGTAATGCACAAAATATATAGGTAATTTATACACCAAAGAGGTAACTAGAAGTATTGACTGAGTAGTAATATTGCCCCCAGAGGTAGTCAGTGGTATTACAGGAACAAGCTTGCACAGCGCTAACGGTGAGACAGATAATTACAGAAGACAGATGCAGCTCCTCAGCAATTAGGTTACAAACGATCATAAACAAGTAATGTCTTTAGTACACACACAGTAACTGGTTATGATGCGCTAGTAATGACAATAACAAACATAAACAAGTAATGTCTTTAGTACACACAGTAAATGGTTATGATGCTGTAGTAATGACAATAACAAACAGGAGCAGCAGGAGCAGCATAAGAAAAAAAGAGGTTTCTTTTACAAGATATGACAAGCTCACGGATTTCATCCTTACTTGTGGGATATCGCCTCCTGGTCAGCAGGAAGTGGCAAAGAGCACCACAGCAGAGCTGTATATATAGCTCCTCCCTTCCCTCCCACCCCAGTCATTCTCTTTGCCTGCGTTAGTGATAGGAAGAGGTAAAGTGAGGTGTTAGTTTAGATTCTTCAATCAAGAAGTTTTTTTATTTTAAAATGGTGCCATTTAGTACTATTTTTCTCAGGGAGAAATCGTCAGTCAAAAACTTCCCAAGAGGAGTGGAGACATTTTATTTTTCTGCCCTGATGTTGATGATCTTGGCAAACGTTATCTAAGATCCATGCTGGTTCCCACAGAGCTGTTGAAGGTAGTGTAAAGAAAAATCTTCAGTGTGGAGAACTGTGTCATGCTACAAGCAGCATTGTGGTATGTTCAGTCTTTTGTTTTTGGGGAGACTTGATACATCAGAACTGGCTGACATTATTCCCTATCTGGGGAGGGGTAATCAGTATGCACTATAGGAGAAATGGTGTACCTGGGATTCCCTTTTATTTCTCTTATTTAATAGTGTGTTGGTGTTTCACTTTAAACGCTGACGCTGGGAGCTGCGGTTGCTGGCTGTCGTTACAATATAACTGGCTTGGCAGGAGACAATATTCACTGAGATGCGCTTATTGTATTGAGTGTGTATAAGAGGGGCACTTGGCTTTAATATAGTTGGAGGACCGACATGTTATTTTATCTACCCATGCGGGTCTCGGTAAGGCTAAGAGTTACGCCCACGGTGAGCGGGGCCTATTTTCGCGTGCTCAGCCGCACAGTGTGTTTTCCGGATCGGCAGCAAGGTTCTGAGGCTCCGGTGGGGCCTAGCTCAATTTTGTACTCATAGGGTACAGAGAGACTTGAGAACGTTTCTTCAGTGTGATCTGGGAGCAGGTAGGCGCCGCAGCAGAGCTGTGGCGAGGTGAAGGGGCCTGAATTGATATAAATTAATAAAACTGATAAAATTGATATAAATTTATATATAACATAACCTAACAAGTGGTGCAATATTGTTAAGCTATTTTGGGCACATAAGGGCATTTTTTATTGCTGTAAATGTTGTTTTGTCTGATAACAGAAAAATTGTTGCGCTTTTATTATTTAAAGGCGCAGTACACTGTTTAGTTCAAACATTTTTTAGTATATGTTTTGACTTCAGAGTTCCTTATATCAAGTAAAGAACGACTATTATTGCTATTGCTAGTCTGTTTAACATGTCTGAACTTCAGGAAAGTACATGTTCTATGTGTTTAGATGCCAATGTGGAACCCCCTCTTACTTTTTGTCCCTCATGTACTGAAAGGGCCTTACAATGTAAAGAACAGATTTTCTTTAATGCAAATATGTCTAAGGATGATTCTCAGACTGAGGAGAATCAGGGTATGCCGCTACTTTCTCCCCAAGCGTCACAACCTTTAATGCCCACCCATGTGACGCTGTGTTCTTCAACCGCGTCCACTTAATTTACACTGCAGGATATGGCTGCAGTTATGTCATCTACCCTTACAGAGGTTTTGTCTAAGTTGCCAGTATTGCAGGGCAAACGCAGTAGGACAGAGGCCACTCTGATCCCTGCGACTTCTGATGCTTTGATGGCTATTTCCTATGTACCCTCACAGGGATCTGAATTGGGGGTCAGGGAACTTCTGTCTGAGGGGGAACTTTCTGACTCGGGAAGTGTGTTACCTCAGACGGACTCGGATGTAATGTCATTTAGATTTAAGCTTGAACACCTCCGCCTGTTACTTCGGGAGGTTTCAGTGACTCTGGATGACTGTGACTCTATTGTGGTTCCATCAGAGAAATTGTATAAGATGGACAAGTATTTAGAAGTGCCTGCTTACTCTGATGTTTTTCCGGTTCCTAAGAGAATATCGGAAATTATTACGTGGGAATGGGAAAGACCGGGTATCCCTTTCTCACCTTCTCCTAATTTTAAGAAAATGTATCCCATAGCTGACACCGTCCGGGACTCTAGGCAAACAGTCCCTAAGGTGGAGGGAGCTATATCTACCCTGGCTAAGCGTACTACTATTCCTATTGAGGACAGTTGTGCTTTCAAAGACCCTATGGATAAAAAAAATTGGAGGGTCTTCTAAAGAAGTTATTTATTCATCAGGGTTTTCTGTTACAACCGACGGCCTGCATTGTGCCAGTGACAACTGCGGCGGCCTTCTGGTTTGACGCCTTAGAAGAGTCTCTTAAGACTGAGACTCCTTTAGAGGAAATTTTAGATAGAATTTAAGCTCTTAAGCTGGCTAATTCTTTTATTACAGACGCCGCCTTTCAGATTGCCAAGTTGGTGGCTAAGAATGCCGGATTTGCCATTTTAGCGCATAGAGCGTTATGGTTAAGGTCTTGGTCTGCTGATGTGTCATCTAAGTCAAAGCTTTTGGCTGTTCCTTTCAAAGGTAAAACCCTATTCGGGCCTGACTTGAAAGAAATCATTTCTGACATTACGGGAGGTAAGGGTCATCTCCTACCTCAGGATAAAGCAGCTAAACTGAGGGGTAAACAAAATAATTTTCATTCCTTTCGGAACTTCAAAGGAGTCCCCGATTCTTCTTCTGCTAAACAGGAAGGGAATTTTGCTCAAGCCAAGACCTTCTGGAGACCCAACCAGGCTTGGAACAAGGGTAAACAACCCAAGAAGCCCACTGCTGCTCCCAAGACAGCATGAAGGGGCGGCCCCTGATCCGGGACCGGATCTAGTAGGGGGCAGACTTTCTCTCTTTACCCAGGCTTGGGTAAGAGATATTCAGGGCCCCTGGACACTGGAAATCGTGTCCCAAGGGTATCAACTGGAATTCAAAAATTCTCTCCCAAGGGGGAGGTTTCTTCTTTCACGATTGTCTGTAGACCAGATAAAAAGAGAGGCGTTCTTACGTTGTGTAAAAGACCTCTCTACTATGGGAGTAATTCGTCCCGTTCCAATACTGGAACAGGGGCAGGGGTTTTACTCAAATCTTTTCGTGGTTCCCAAAAAAGAGGGAACGTTCAGACCCATTTTAGATCTCAAAAGTCTAAACAAGTTTCTCAGAGTCCTATCCTTCAAGATGGAGACTATTCGGACAATTCTACCATTGATCCAGAATGGTCAATATATGACTACCGTGGACTTGAAGGATGCATACCTTCATATTCCTATCCACAAGGATCATCATCACTTCCTAAGGTTTGCCTTCCTGGACAAACATTTTCAGTTTGTGGCTCTTCCCTTCGGGTTGGCCACAGCACCCAGGATCTTCACGAAGGTTCTAGGGTCCCTTCTGGCGGTTCTCAGGCCGCGGGGTATTGCAGTGGCGCCTTATCTAGACGATATTCTGATCCAGGCTTCGTCTTACCATCTGACAAAGTCTCATACAGACATGGTTCTGTCCTTTCTGAGGACTCACGGGTGGAAGGTAAACCTATAAAAAAGTTCACTAATTCCACAGACAAGGGTTCCCTTCTTGGGAACTCTGATAGATTCCATATCCATGAAAATTTTCTTGACAGAGGTCAGAAAGTTAAAGATTCTGAATACATGCCGAGCCCTTCAGTCCAATCCTCTGCCATCAGTGGCTCAGTGCATGGAGGTAATAGGATTGATGGTGACGGCAATGGACATCATTCCGTTTGCTCGTTTTCATCTCAGACCGCTACAACTGAGCATGCTCAGGCAGTGGAATGGAGATTATGCAAATTTGTCACCTCAGATAGAGCTGGATCAGGAGACAAGAGACTCTCTTCTTTGGTGGTTGTCGCCGGATCATCTGTCCCAAGGGACGTGCTTCCGCAGACCCTCATGGGTGATAGTGACAACGGAAGCCGGTCTACTAGGTTGGGGTGCAGTCTGGAATTCCCTGAAGGCTCAGGGTGTGTGGACTCGGTCGGAGTCTCTACTTCCAATCAATATACTGGAATTGAGAGCAATATTCAATGCGCTTCAGGCTTGGCCTCAGTTGGCTTCGGCCAAATTCATCCGTTTTCAGTCGGACAACATCACGACTGTGGCTTACATCAATCATCAGGGAGGAACAAGGAGTTCCTTAGCGATGACAGAAGTATCCAAGATAATTCGGTGGGCAGAGGCTCAATCTTGTTATCTGACAGCAATCTACATCCTAGGAGTGGACAACTGGGAAGCGGACTTTTTAAGCAGACAGACGTTTCATCCGGGAGAGTGGGAACTCCATCCGGAGGTCTTTGCCACCCTGATTCTCAGATGGGGCAGACCGGAATTGGATCCAGGTCAAGGGATCCTCAGGCCAAACTGATAGATGCCTTGACAGTGCCTTGGTTTTTCAACCTAGCTTATGTGTTTCCACCGTTTGCTCTCCTTCCCTGGGTGATTGCACGGATCAAACAGGAGAGGGCTTCAGTATTTCTAATCGCGTCTGCGTGGCCTCGCAGGACTTGGTATGCAGATCTAGTGGACATGTCCTCTCTGCCACCGTGGAAGCTTCCATTGAGGCAGGACCTTCTCATTCAGGGACCCTTCCAACATCCGAATCTAGTTTCTCTGCAGCTGACTGCTTGGAGATTGAACGCTTGATTTTATCTAAGCGGGGGTTCTCTGATTCTGTCATTGATACTTTGATTCAGGCACGTAAGCCTGTTACTAGAAAGATCTACCATAAGATATGGCGTAAATATCTTTATTGGTGCGAATCCAAGGGCTACTCATGGAGTAGAGTTAGGATTCCCAGGATTCTATCTTTTCTCCAAGAAGGATTGGAGAAAGGGTTATCAGCAAGTTCCTTAAAGGGACAAATCTCTGTTTTGTCGATTTTACTACACAAACGTTTGGCAGATGTTCCAGACGTTAAGTCTTTTTGTCAGGCTCTGACCAGAATCAAGCCTGTGTTTAGACCAATTGCTCCACCCTGGAGTTTGAATTTAGTTCTTAATGTTCTTCAAGGGGTTCCGTTTGAACCCATGCATTCCATAGATATTAAGTTGTTATCTTGGAAGGTTTTATTTTTGGTTGCTATTTCTTCTGCTCGTAGAGTGTCTGAGCTTTCAGCGTTACAATGTGACTCGCCTTATCTTATCTTCCATTCTGATAAGGTGGTTTTACGTACCAAACCTGGTTTCCTTCCTAAGGTTGTTTCAAATAAGAATATTAATCAGGAAATTGTTGTTCCTTCATTATGTCCTAATCCTTCTTCTAAGAAGGAGCGTCTGTTGCATAACTTGGACGTGGTCCGTGCCCTGAAGTTTTACTTGCAGGCGACTAAGGAATTTCGTCAATCATCTTCATTATTTGTTGTTTTTTCTGGAAAGCGTAGGGGCCAGAAAGCTACGGCTACCTCTCTCTTTCTTTTTGGGTGAAGAGTATCATCTGGCATATGAGACTGCTGGACAGCAGCCTCCTGAAAGAATTACGGCTCATTCTACTAGGGCTGTGGCTTCCTCATGGGCATTTAAAAACGATGCTTCTGTTGAACAGATCTGCAAGGCTGCAACTTGGTCGTCTCTTCACACTTTTTCCAAATTTTACAAATTTGATACTTTTGCTTCTTCTGAGGCTGGTTTTGGGAGAAAGGTTCTTCAAGCAGTGGTGCCTTCCGTTTAGGTGCCTGTCTTTTCCCTCCCTTTCATCCGTGTCCTATAGCTTTGGTATTGTATCCCATAAGTAAGGATGAAATCCGTGGACTCGTCATATCTTGTAAAAGAAAAGGAAAATTATGCTTACCTGATAAATGTATTTCTTTTACGATATGACGAGTCCACGGCCCACCCTGTCATTTCTAAGACAGGTATTTACTTGTTTTTTTGTTACACTTCAGTCACCTCTGCACCTTTGGCTTTTCCTTTCTCTTCCTAACTTCGGTCGAATGACTGGAGTGGGAGGGAAGGGAGGAGCTATATATACAGCTCTGCTGTGGTGCTCTTTGCCACTTCCTGCTGACCAGGAGGCGTAATCCCATAAGTAAGGATGAAATCCGTGGACTCGTCATATCGTAAAAGAAATAAATGTATCAGGTAAGCATAAATTTCCTTTTTGTTAGTTTTTTATACCCCAATTCAATAGGGAGTGGTTTATCAAATGCCATTCATAGGCTATTGGGAGTGTCCTTCTTAGACAGAGACTAGGCCAAAGAATTAATAATAAGAATGAACTATTGAATAAAACCAGCTGATGTGAATTGCCAGGGATACAATATGTGAGCTAGATTAATATTCCTCACTAAATGTTTGTTTTGCCCTCCCCGTAGGGATGCATCGTTTGGGAACTGCTCATATAACCTGACAATCCTGCACTGTCTGCACGGGATCCACAAGGTGAGGCGGGGGGATAAAGCAATATTGTTATAAATTTCCATCTCGCTGCCAGAGGCCAGAAATGAGTACAGCAAGCACATAGCGTATAGGAGCACCAGATCTAGTGCATGTGACAGTATCAGCACTGTATACAGCGTCTGTGTAATACACCTGTATATAGCAGCACCAGATCTAGTGCATGTGACAGTATCAGCACTGTATACAACGCTTGTGTATTACACCTGTATATAACAGCACCAGATCTAGTGTATGTGACAGTATCAGCACTGTATACAGCACCTGTGTATTACACCTGTATATAGCAGCACCAGACTAGTGCATGTGACAGTATCAGCACTGTATACAGCGTCTGTGTAATACACCTGTATATAGCAGTACCAGACTAGTGTATGTGACAGTATCAGCACTGTATACAGCTCCTGTGTATTACACCTGTATATAGCAGCACCAGACTAGTGTGTGTGACAGTATCAGCACTGTATACAGCGTCTGTGTAATACACCTGTATATAGCAGCACCAGACTAGTGTATGTGACAGTATCAGCACTGTATATAGCGTCTGTGTAATACACCTGTATATAGCAGCACCAGACTAGTGTGTGTGACAGTATCAGCACTGTATACAGCGTCTGTGTAATACACCTGTATATAGTAGCACCAGACTAGTGTATGTGACAGTATCAGCACTGTATACAGCGCCTGTGTAATACACCTGTATATAGCAGCACCAGATCTAATGTATGTGACAGTATCAGCACTGTATACAGCTCCTGTGTAATACACCTGTATATAGCAGCACCAGACTAGTGTATGTGACAGTATCAGCACTGTATACAGCGTCTGTGTAATACACCTGTATATAGCAGCACCAGACTAGTGTATGTGACAGTATCAGCACTGTATACAGCTCCTGTGTATTACACCTGTATATAGCAGCACCAGACTAGTGTATGTGACAGTATCAGCACTGTATACAGCGTCTGTGTAATACACCTGTATATAGCAGCACCAGATCTAGTGTATGTGACAGTATCAGCACTGTATACAGCTCCTGTGTATTACACCTTATATAGCGGCTTTAATTAGCGCCTGTTGTTCTGCAGAAACGCGTAGTTCTACTAACAGACCTACAAATACACAGCAGATTGTACTCATGAACACAATGTAGTAACCGTATACCTCTACCCCCAGGCACTGCAGTGCGGCTTCTTTAACTTTGAAAACTTTGATGTGGATGAATATGAACACTATGAGGTAAGTGCAGTGCTGCTATGGTTTAGCTCTAGAGTGTATTTACGCCTTGTTATGCTTCTTCATTTGACCGAACATTTATATTTGTCAGTTATATCACAGTTATATTTACCACTGAAATCATCGACAGAACAAACCGATACTTCTTACAATATCAATAATCATAATGCACCAATTAGTGTGCCAGCTGTAAGTATTACACACTGTCAGGTATACCAGTGCCAGCTGTAAGTATTACACACTGTCAGGTATACCAGTGCCAGCTGTAAGTATTACACACTGTCAGGTATACCAGTGCCAGCTGTAAGTATTACACACTGTCAGGTATACCAGTGCCAGCTGTAAGTATTACACACTGTCAGGTATATCAGTGCCAGCTGTAAGTATTACACACTGTCAGGTATATCAGTGCCAGCTGTAAGTATTACACACTGTCAGGTATATCAGTGCCAGCTGTAGATATTACACACTGTCAGGTATACCAGTGCCAGCTGTAGATATTACACACTGTCAGGTATATCAGTGCCAGCTGTAAGTATTACACACTGTCAGGTATACCAGTGCCAGCTGTAAGTATTACACACTGTCAGGTATATCAGTGCCAGCTGTAGATATTACACACTGTCAGGTATATCAGTGCCAGCTGTAAGTATTACACACTGTCAGGTATACCAGTGCCAGCTGTAGATATTACACACTGTCAGGTATACCAGTGCCAGCTGTAAGTATTACACACTGTCAGGTATATCAGTGCCAGCTGTAAGTATTACACACTGTCAGGTATATCAGTGCCAGCTGTAAGTATTACACACTGTCAGGTATACCAGTGCCAGCTGTAAGTATTACACACTTTCAGGTATATCAGTGCCAGCTGTAAGTATTACACACTGTCAGGTATATCAGTGCCAGCTGTAAGTATTACACACTGTCAGGTATACCAGTGCCAGCTGTAAGTATTACACACTGTCAGGTATACCAGTGCCAGCTGTAGATATTACACACTGTCAGGTATATCAGTGCCAGCTGTAAGTATTACACACTGTCAGGTATACCAGTGCCAGCTGTAAGTATTACACACTGTCAGGTATATCAGTGCCAGCTGTAGATATTACACACTGTCAGGTATACCAGTGCCAGCTGTAAGTATTACACACTGTCAGGTATACCAGTGCCAGCTGTAGATATTACACACTGTCAGGTATATCAGTGCCAGCTGTAAGTATTACACACTGTCAGGTATATCAGTGCCAGCTGTAAGTATTACACACTGTCAGGTATATCAGTGCCAGCTGTAAGTATTACACACTGTCAGGTATATCAGTGCCAGCTGTAAGTATTACACACTGTCAGGTATATCAGTGCCAGCTGTAAGTATTACACACTGTCAGGTATATCAGTGCCAGCTGTAAGTATTACACACTGTCAGGTATATCAGTGCCAGCTGTAGATATTACACACTGTCAGGTATATCAGTGCCAGCTGTAAGTATTACACACTGTCAGGTATATCAGTGCCAGCTGTAAGTATTACACACTGTCAGGTATATCAGTGCCAGCTGTAAGTATTACACACTGTCAGGTATATCAGTGCCAGCTGTAAGTATTACACACTGTCAGGTATACCAGTGCCAGCTGTAAGTATTACACACTGTCAGGTATACCAGTGCCAGCTGTAGATATTACACACTGTCAGGTATACCAGTGCCAGCTGTAAGTATTACACACTGTCAGGTATACCAGTGCCAGCTGTAAGTATTACACACTGTCAGGTATATCAGTGCCAGCTGTAGATATTACACACTGTCAGGTATATCAGTGCCAGCTGTAAGTATTACACACTGTCAGGTATACCAGTGCCAGCTTTAGGTATTACACACGGTCAGGTATATCAGTGCCAGCTGTAAGTATTACACACTGTCAGGTATATCAGTGCCAGCTGTAAGTATTACACACTGTCAGGTATATCAGTGCCAGCTGTAAGTATTACACACTGTCAGGTATACCAGTGCCAGCTTTAGGTATTACACACGGTCAGGTATATCAGTGCCAGCTGTAAGTATTACACACTGTCAGGTATATCAGTGCCAGCTGTAAGTATTACACACTGTCAGGTATACCAGTGCCAGCTGTAAGTATTACACACTGTCAGGTATATCAGTGCCAGCTGTAAGTATTACACACTGTCAGGTATACCAGTGCCAGCTGTAGATATTACACACTGTCAGGTATATCAGTGCCAGTTGTAGATATTACACACTGTCAGGTATACCAGTGCCAGCTGTAAGTATTACACACTGTCAGGTATATCAGTGCCAGCTGTAAGTATTACACACTGTCAGGGTATACCAGTGCCAGCTGTAAGTATTACACACTGTCAGGTATATCAGTGCCAGCTGTAAGGTATTACACACTGTCAGGTATATCAGTGCCCAGCTGTAAGTATTACACACTGTCAGGTATACCAGTGCCAGCTGTAAGTATTACACACTGTCAGGTATACCAGTGCCAGCTGTAAGTTACCTTACCCTTACACACTGTCGGGTATATCAGTGCCAGCTGTAAGTATTACACACTGGTCAGGTATACCAGTGCCAGCTTAGGTATTACACACTGTCAGGTATACCAGTGCCAGCTGTAAGTATTACACACTGTCAGGTATATCAGTGCCAGCTGTAAGTATTACACACGGTCGGGTATACCAGTGCCAGCTGTAAGTATTACACACTGTCAGGTATATCAGTGCCAGCTGTAAGTATTACACACTGTCAGGTATATCAGTGCCAGCTGTAGATATTACACACTGTCAGGTATATCCAGTGCCAGCTGTAAGTATTACACACTGTCAGGTATATCAGTGCCAGCTGTAAGTTATTACACACTGTCAGGTATACCAGTGCCAGCTGTAAGGTATTACACACTGTCAGGTATATCAGTGCCAGCTGTAAGTATTACACACTGTCAGGTATACCAGTGCCAGCTGTAAGTATTACACACTGTCAGGTATATCAGTGCCAGCTGTAAGTATTACACACTGTCAGGTATACCAGTGCCAGCTGTAAGTATTACACACTGTCGGGTATATCAGTGCCAGCTGTAAGTATTACACACTGTCAGGTATACCAGTGCCAGCTGTAAGTATTACACACTGTCAGGTATATCCAGTGCCAGCTGTAAGTATTACACACTGTCAGGTATACCAGTGCCAGCTGTAAGTATTACACACTGTCAGGTATATCAGTGCCAGCTGTAAGTATTACACACTGTCAGGTATACCAGTGCCAGCTGTAAGTATTACACACTGTCAGGTATATCAGTGCCAGCTGTAAGTATTACACACTGTCAGGTATACCAGTGCCAGCTGTAAGTATTACACACTGTCAGGTATATCAGTGCCAGCTGTAAGTATTACACACTGTCAGGTATACCAGTGCCAGCTGTAAGTATTACACACTGTCAGGTATATCAGTGCCAGCTGTAAGTATTACACACTGTCAGGTATACCAGTGCCAGCTGTAGGTATTACACACTGTCAGGTATATCAGTGCCAGCTGTAAGTATTACACACGGTCAGGTATATCAGTGCCAGCTGTAAGTATTACACACTGTCAGGTATACCAGTGCCAGCTTTAGGTATTACACACTGTCAGGTATATCAGTGCCAGCTGTAAGTATTACACACTGTCAGGTATACCAGTGCCAGCTGTAAGTATTACACACTGTCAGGTATATCAGTGCCAGCTGTAAGTATTACACACGGTCGGGTATACCAGTGCCAGCTGTAAGTATTACACACTGTCAGGTATACCAGTGCCAGCTGTAGGTATTACACACTGTCAGGTATATCAGTGCCAGCTGTAAGTATTACACACTGTCAGGTATATCAGTGCCAGCTGTAAGTATTACACACTGTCAGGTATATCAGTGCCAGCTGTAAGTATTACACACTGTCAGGTATATCAGTGCCAGCTGTAAGTATTACACACTGTCAGGTATACCAGTGCCAGCTTTAGGTATTACACACTGTCAGGTATACCAGTGCCAGCTGTAAGTATTACACACTGTCAGGTATACCAGTGCCAGCTGTAAGTATTACACACTGTCAGGTATATCAGTGCCAGCTGTAAGTATTACACACTGTCAGGTATATCAGTGCCAGCTGTAAGTATTACACACTGTCAGGTATATCAGTGCCAGCTGTAAGTATTACACACTGTCAGGTATATCAGTGCCAGCTGTAAGTATTACACACTGTCAGGTATATCAGTGCCAGCTGTAAGTATTACACACTGTCAGGTATATCAGTGCCAGCTGTAGATATTACACACTGTCAGGTATATCAGTGCCAGCTGTAAGTATTACACACTGTCAGGTATATCAGTGCCAGCTGTAAGTATTACACACTGTCAGGTATACCAGTGCCAGCTTTAGGTATTACACACGGTCAGGTATATCAGTGCCAGCTGTAAGTATTACACACTGTCAGGTATACCAGTGCCAGCTGTAAGTATTACACACTGTCAGGTATATCAGTGCCAGCTGTAAGTATTACACACTGTCAGGTATACCAGTGCCAGCTGTAAGTATTACACACTGTCAGGTATATCAGTGCCAGCTGTAAGTATTACACACTGTCAGGTATACCAGTGCCAGCTGTAAGTATTACACACTGTCAGGTATATCAGTGCCAGCTGTAAGTATTACACACTGTCAGGTATATCAGTGCCAGCTGTAAGTATTACACACTGTCAGGTATACCAGTGCCAGCTGTAAGTATTACACACTGTCAGGTATATCAGTGCCAGCTGTAAGTATTACACACTGTCAGGTATACCAGTGCCAGCTGTAAGTATTACACACTGTCAGGTATATCAGTGCCAGCTGTAAGTATTACACACTGTCAGGTATATCAGTGCCAGCTTTAGGTATTACACACTGTCAGGTATATCAGTGCCAGCTGTAAGTATTACACACTGTCAGGTATATCAGTGCCAGCTGTAAGTATTACACACTGTCAGGTATATCAGTGCCAGCTGTAAGTATTACACACTGTCAGGTATACCAGTGCCAGCTGTAAGTATTACACACTGTCAGGTATACCAGTGCCAGCTGTAAGTATTACACACTGTCAGGTATACCAGTGCCAGCTGTAAGTATTACACACTGTCAGGTATATCAGTGCCAGCTGTAAGTATTACACACTGTCAGGTATATCAGTGCCAGCTGTAAGTATTACACACTGTCAGGTATATCAGTGCCAGCTGTAAGTATTACACACTGTCAGGTATATCAGTGCCAGCTGTAAGTATTACACACTGTCAGGTATATCAGTGCCAGCTGTAAGTATTACACACTGTCAGGTATATCAGTGCCAGCTGTAAGTATTACACACTGTCAGGTATACCAGTGCCAGCTGTAAGTATTACACACTGTCAGGTATATCAGTGCCAGCTGTAAGTATTACACACTGTCAGGTATATCAGTGCCAGCTGTAAGTATTACACACTGTCAGGTATACCAGTGCCAGCTGTAAGTATTACACACTGTCAGGTATATCAGTGCCAGCTGTAAGTATTACACACTGTCAGGTATATCCAGTGCCAGCTGTAAGTATTACACACTGTCAGGTATATCAGTGCCAGCTGTAAGTATTACACACTGTCAGGTATACCAGTGCCAGCTGTAGATATTACACACTGTCAGGTATATCAGTGCCAGCTGTAAGTATTACACACTGTCAGGTATACCAGTGCCAGCTGTAAGTATTACACACTGTCAGGTATACCAGTGCCAGCTGTAAGTATTACACACTGTCAGGTATACCAGTGCCAGCTGTAAGTATTACACACTGTCAGGTATACCAGTGCCAGCTGTAAGTATTACACACTGTCAGGTATATCAGTGCAGCTGTAAGTATTACACACTGTCAGGTATATCAGTGCCAGCTGTAAGTATTACACACTGTCAGGTATATCAGTGCCAGCTGTAAGTATTACACACTGTCAGGTATACCAGTGCCAGCTGTAAGTATTACACACTGTCAGGTATATCAGTGCCAGCTGTAAGTATTACACACTGTCAGGTATATCAGTGCCAGCTGTAAGTATTACACACGGTCAGGTATATCAGTGCCAGCTGTAAGTATTACACACTGTCAGGTATACCAGTGCCAGCTTTAAGTATTACACACTGTCAGGTATACCTGTGCCAGCTGTAAGTATTACACACTGTCAAGGTATATCACGTGCCAGCTGTAAGTATTACACCACTGTCAGGATATAACAGTGCCAGCTGGTAAGTATTACACACTGTCAGGTTATCAGTGCCAGCTGTAAGTATTACACACTGTCAGGTATCACTCAGTGCCAGTAACAGTAAGAATATTACACACTGTCAGGTATATCAGTGCTCAGCCTGTAAGATATTACACACTGTCAGGTATACCAGTCGCCAGCTGTAAGTATTACACACGGTCGGGTATACCAGTGCCAGCTGTAAGTATTACACACTGTCAGGTATACCAGTGCCAGCTGTAGGTATTACACACTGTCAGGTATATCAGTGCCAGCTGTA
This sequence comes from Bombina bombina, assembly GCF_027579735.1. Classification (NCBI taxonomy): domain Eukaryota; kingdom Metazoa; phylum Chordata; class Amphibia; order Anura; family Bombinatoridae; genus Bombina; species Bombina bombina. Next base: position 6,272,072 of record NC_069508.1, read on the forward strand.
AGTATTACACACTGTCAGGTATATCAGTGCCAGCTGTAAGTATTACACACTGTCAGGTATATCAGTGCCAGCTGTAAGTATTACACACTGTCAGGTATATCAGTGCCAGCTGTAAGTATTACACACTGTCAGGTATACCAGTGCCAGCTTTAGGTATTACACACTGTCAGGTATACCAGTGCCAGCTGTAAGTATTACACACTGTCAGGTATATCAGTGCCAGCTGTAAGTATTACACACTGTCAGGTATATCAGTGCCAGCTGTAAGTATTACACACTGTCAGGTATATCAGTGCCAGCTGTAGGTATTACACACTGTCAGGTATATCAGTGCCAGCTGTAAGTATTACACACTGTCAGGTATATCAGTGCCAGCTGTAAGTATTACACACTGTCAGGTATATCAGTGCCAGCTGTAAGTATTACACACTGTCAGGTATATCAGTGCCAGCTGTAGATATTACACACTGTCAGGTATATCAGTGCCAGCTGTAAGTATTACACACTGTCAGGTATATCAGTGCCAGCTGTAAGTATTACACACTGTCAGGTATACCAGTGCCAGCTTTAGGTATTACACACGGTCAGGTATATCAGTGCCAGCTGTAAGTATTACACACTGTCAGGTATACCAGTGCCAGCTTTAGGTATTACACACGGTCAGGTATATCAGTGCCAGCTTTAGGTATTACACACTGTCAGGTATACCAGTGCCAGCTGTAAGTTTTACACACTGTCAGGTATATCAGTGCCAGCTGTAAGTATTACACACGGTCGGGTATACCAGTGCCAGCTGTAAGTATTACACACTGTCAGGTATATCAGTGCCAGCTGTAAGTATTACACACTGTCGGGTATACCAGTGCCAGCTGTAAGTATTACACACTGTCAGGTATACCAGTGCCAGCTGTAAGTATTACACACTGTCAGGTATATCAGTGCCAGTTGTAAGTATTACACACTGTCAGGTATACCAGTGCCAGCTGTTAGTATTACACACTGTCAGGTATATCAGTGCCAGCTGTTAGTATTACACACTGTCAGGTATATCAGTGCCAGCTGTTAGTATTACACACTGTCAGGTATATCAGTGCCAGTTGTAAGTATTACACACTGTCAGGTATACCAGTGCCAGCTGTAAGTATTACACACTGTCAGGTATACCAGTGCCAGCTGTAAGTATTACACACTGTCAGGTATACCAGTGCCAGCTGTTAGTATTACACACTGTCAGGTATATCAGTGCCAGTTGTAAGTATTACACACTGTCAGGTATACCAGTGCCAGCTGTAAGTATTACACACTGTCAGGTATACCAGTGCCAGCTGTAAGTATTACACACTGTCAGGTATACCAGTGCCAGCTGTAAGTATTACACACTGTCAGGTATATCAGTGCCAGCTGTAAGTATTACACACTGTCAGGTATATCAGTGCCAGCTGTAAGTATTACACACTGTCAGGTATATCAGTGCCAGCTGTAAGTATTACACACTGTCAGGTATATCAGTGCCAGCTGTAAGTATTACACACGGTCAGGTATACCAGTGCCAGCTGTAAGTATTACACACTGTCAGGTATACCAGTGCCAGCTGTAAGTATTACACACTGTCAGGTATATCAGTGCCAGCTGTAAGTATTACACACTGTCAGGTATACCAGTGCCAGCTGTAAGTATTACACACTGTCAGTATATCAGTGCCAGCTGTAGATATTACACACTGTCAGGTATACCAGTGCCAGCTGTAAGTATTACACACTGTCAGGTATATCAGTGCCAGCTGTAAGTATTACACACTGTCAGGTATACCAGTGCCAGCTGTAAGTATTACACACTGTCAGGTATATCAGTGCCAGCTGTAAGTATTACACACTGTCAGGTATACCAGTGCCAGCTGTAAGTATTACACACTGTCAGGTATATCAGTGCCAGCTGTAGATATTACACACTGTCAGGTATACCAGTGCCAGCTGTAAGTATTACACACTGTCAGGTATACCAGTGCCAGCTGTAAGTATTACACACTGTCAGGTATATCAGTGCCAGCTGTAAGTATTACACACTGTCAGGTATATCAGTGCCAGCTGTAAGTATTACACACTGTCAGGTATATCAGTGCCAGCTGTAAGTATTACACACTGTCAGGTATATCAGTGCCAGCTGTAGATATTACACACTGTCAGGTATATCAGTGCCAGCTGTAAGTATTACACACTGTCAGGTATATCAGTGCCAGCTTTAGGTATTACACACGGTCAGGTATATCAGTGCCAGCTGTAAGTATTACACACTGTCAGGTATACCAGTGCCAGTTGTAAGTATTACACACGGTCAGGTATACCAGTGCCAGCTTTAGGTATTACACACGGTCACACTGATATCCCAGTGACAGTCACTAGTACACATCTGATATCCCAGTGACAGTCACTAGTACACATCTGATATCCCAGTGACAGTCACTAGTACACATCTGATATCCCAGTGACAGTCACTAATACACATCTGATATCCCAGTGACAGTCACTAGTACACATCTGATATCCCAGTGACAGTCACTAGTACACATCTGATATCCCAGTGACAGTCACTAGTACACATCTGATATCCCAGTGACAGTCACTAGTACACATCTGATATCCCAGTGACAGTCACTAGTACACATCTGATATCACAGTGACAGTCACTAGTACACATCTGATATCCCAGTGACAGTCACTAGTACACATCTGATATCCCAGTGACAGTCACTAGTACACATCTGATATCCCAGTGACAGTCACTAGTACACATCTGATATCCCAGTGACAGTCACTAGTACACATCTGATATCCCAGTGACAGTCAGTAGTACAATACACATCTGATATCCCAGTGACAGTCACTAGTACACATCTGATATCCCAGTGACAGTTAGTAGTACAATACACATCTGATATCCCAGTGACAGTCACTAGTACACATCTGATATCCCAGTGACAGTCACTAGTACACATCTGATATCACAGTGACAGTCACTAGTACAGTACACATCTGATATCCCAGTGACAGTCACTAGTACACATCTGATATCCCAGTGACAGTCACTAGTACACATCTGATATCCCAGTGACAGTCACTAATACACATCTGATATCCCAGTGACAGTCACTAGTACAATACACATCTGATATCCCAGTGACAGTCACTAGTACACATCTGATATCCCAGTGACAGTCACTAGTACAATACACATCTGATATCCCAGTGACAGTCACTAGTACAATACACATCTGATATCACAGTGACAGTCACTAGTACACATCTGATATCACAGTGACAGTCACTAGTACAATACACATCTGATATCCCAGTGACAGTCACTAGTACAATACACATCTGATATCACAGTGACAGTCACTAGTACACATCTGATATCACAGTGACAGTCACTAGTACACATCTGATATCCCAGTGACAGTCACTAGTACACATCTGATATCCCAGTGACAGTCACTAGTACAATACACATCTGATATCCCAGTGACAGTCACTAGTACACATCTGATATCACAGTGACAGTCACTAGTACACATCTGATATCCCAGTGACAGTCACTAGTACACATCTGATATCCCAGTGACAGTCTCTAGTACACATCTGATATCCCAGTGACATCACTAGTACACATCTGATATCCCAGTGACAGTCACTAGTACACATCTGATATCCCAGTGACAGTCACTAGTACACATCTGATATCCCAGTGACAGTCACTAGTACACATCTGATATCCAGTGACAGTCACTAGTACACATCTGATATCCCAGTGACAGTCACTAGTACAATACACTAATGATATCCCAGTGACAGTCACTAGTACACATCTGATATCACAGTGACAGTCACTAGTACACATCTGATATCCAGTGACAGTCACTAGTACACATCTGATATCCCAGTGACAGTCACTAGTACACATCTGATATCCCAGTGACAGTCACTAGTACACATCTGATATCCCAGTGACAGTCAGTAGTACACATCTGATATCCCAGTGACAGTCACTAGTACACATCTGATATCCCAGTGACAGTTAGTAGTACACATCTGATATCCCAGTGACAGTCACTAGTACACATCTGATATCCCAGTGACAGTCACTAGTACACATCTGATATCCCAGTGACAGTCACTAGTACAATACACTAATGATATCCCAGTGACAGTCACTAGTACACATCTGATATCACAGTGACAGTCACTAGTACACATCTGATATCCCAGTGACAGTCACTAGTACACATCTGATATCCCAGTGACAGTCACTAGTACACATCTGATATCACAGTGACAGTCACTAGTACACATCTGATATCCCAGTGACAGTCACTAGTACACATCTGCTATCCCAGTGACAGTCACTAGTACACATCTGATATCCCAGTGACAGTAAGTAGTACACATCTGATATCCCAGTGACAGTCACTAGTACACATCTGATATCCCATGACAGTCAGTAGTACACATCTGATATCCCAGTGACAGTCACTAGTACACATCTGATATCCCAGTGACAGTCACTAGTACACATCTGATATCCCAGTGACAGTCACTAGTACAATACACTAATGATATCCCAGTGACAGTCACTAGTACACATCTGATATCACAGTGACAGTCACTAGTACACATCTGATATCCCAGTGACAGTCACTAGTACACATCTGATATCCCAGTGACAGTCACTAGTACACATCTGATATCCCAGTGACAGTCACTAGTACACATCTGATATCCCAGTGACAGTTAGTAGTACACATCTGATATCCCAGTGACAGTCAGTAGTACACATCTGATATCCCAGTGACAGTCACTAGTACACATCTGATATCCCAGTGACAGTCACTAGTACACATCTGATATCCCAGTGACAGTCACTAGTACACATCTGATATCCCAGTGACAGTCAACTAAACACATCTGATATCCCAGTGACAGTCACTAGTAACACATCTGATATCCCAGTGACAGTCACTAGTACACATCTGATATCCCAGTGACAGTCACTAGTACAATACACTAATGATATCCCAGTGACAGTCACTAGTACACATCTGATATACAGTGACAGTCACTAGTACACATCTGATATCCCAGTGACAGTCAGTAGTACAATACACATCTGATATCCCAGTGACAGTCACTAGTACACATCTGATATCCCAGTGACAGTCACTAGTACAGTACACATCTGATATCCCAGTGACAGTCACTAGTACAATACACATCTGATATCCCAGTGACAGTCACTAGTACAATACAATAATGATATCCCAGTGACAGTCACTAGTACACATCTGATATCCCAGTGACAGTCACTAGTACACATCTGATATCCCAGTGACAGTCACTAGTACACATCTGATATCACAGTGACAGTCACTAGTACACATCTGATATCCCAGTGACAGTCACTAGTACACATCTGATATCCCAGTGACAGTCAGTAGTACACATCTGATATCCCAGTGACAGTCACTAGTACACATCTGATATCCCAGTGACAGTCACTAGTACACATCTGATATCCCAGTGACAGTCACTAGTACACATCTGATATCCCAGTGACAGTCACTAGTACACATCTGATATCCCAGTGACAGTCACTAGTACACATCTGATATCCCAGTGACAGTCACTAGTACACATCTGATATCCCAGTGACAGTCACTAGTACACATCTGATATCCCAGTGACAATCACTAGTACACATCTGATATCCCAGTGACAGTCACTAGTACAATACACTAATGATATCCCAGTGACAGTCACTAGTACACATCTGATATCCCAGTGACAGTCACTAGTACACATCTGATATCCCAGTGACAGTCACTAGTACACATCTGATATCCCAGTGACAGTCACTAGTACACATCTGATATCCCAGTGACAGTCACTAGTACACATCTGATATCCCAGTGACAGTTAGTAGTACAATACACATCTGATATCCCAGTGACAGTCACTAGTACACATCTGATATCCCAGTGACAGTCACTAGTACACATCTGATATCACAGTGACAGTCACTAGTACACATCTGATATCCCAGTGACAGTTAGTAGTACACATCTGATATCCCAGTGACAGTCACTAGTACACATCTGATATCCCAGTGACAGTCACTAGTACACATCTGCTATCCCAGTGACAGTCAGTAGTACAATACACATCTGATATCCCAGTGACAGTCACTAGTACACATCTGATATCCCAGTGACAGTCACTAATACACATCTGATATCCCAGTGACAGTCACTAGTACAATACACATCTGATATCCCAGTGACAGTCACTAGTACAATACACATCTGATATCCCAGTGACAGTCACTAGTACACATCTGATATCCCAGTGACAGTCACTAGTACAATATACATCTGATATCCCAGTGACAGTCACTAGTACAATACACTAATGATATCCCAGTGACAGTCACTAGTACACATCTGATATCCCAGTGACAGTCACTAGTACACATCTGATATCCCAGTGACAGTCACTAGTACACATCTGATATCCCAGTGACAGTCACTAGTACACATCTGATATCCCAGTGACAGTCACTAGTACACATCTGATATCCCAGTGACAGTTAGTAGTACACATCTGATATCACAGTGACAGTCACTAGTACACATCTGATATCCCAGTGACAGTTAGTAGTACACATCTGATATCCCAGTGACAGTCACTAGTACACATCTGATATCCCAGTGACAGTCACTAGTACACATCTGATATCCCAGTGACAGTCACTAGTACACATCTGATATCCCAGTGACAGTCACTAGTACAATACACTAATGATATCCCAGTGACAGTCACTAGTACACATCTGATATCCCAGTGACAGTCACTAGTACACATCTGATATCCCAGTGACAGTCAGTAGTACACATCTGATATCCCAGTGACAGTCACTAGTACACATCTGATATCCCAGTGACAGTCAGTAGTACACATCTGATATCCCAGTGACAGTCACTAGTACACATCTGATATCCCAGTGACAGTCAGTAGTACACATCTGATATCCCAGTGACAGTCACTAGTACACATCTGATATCCCAGTGACAGTCACTAGTACACATCTGATATCCCAGTGACAGTCACTAGTACACATCTGATATCCCAGTGACAGTCACTAGTACAATACACTAATGATATCCCAGTGACAGTCACTAGTACACATCTGATATCACAGTGACAGTCACTAGTACACATCTGATATCCCAGTGACAGTCAGTAGTACACATCTGATATCCCAGTGACAGTCACTAGTACACATCTGATATCCCAGTGACAGTCACTAGTACAATACACTAATGATATCCCAGTGACAGTCACTAGTACACATCTGATATCCCAGTGACAGTCAGTAGTACACATCTGATATCCCAGTGACAGTCACTAGTACAATACACATCTGATATCCCAGTGACAGTCACTAGTACAGTACACATCTGATATCCCAGTGACAGTCACTAGTACACATCTGATATCCCAGTGACAGTCACTAGTACACATCTGATATCCCAGTGACAGTCACTAGTACACATCTGATATCCCAGTGACAGTCAGTAGTACACATCTGATATCCCAGTGACAGTCACTAGTACACATCTGATATCCCAGTGACAGTCACTACTACACATCTGATATCACAGTGACAGTCACTAGTACACATCTGATATCCCAGTGACAGTCACTAGTACACATCTGATATCCCAGTGACAGTTAGTAGTACACATCTGATATCCCAGTGACAGTCACTAGTACACATCTGATATCCCAGTGACAGTCAGTAGTACACATCTGATATCCCAGTGACAGTCACTAGTACACATCTGATATCCCAGTGACAGTCACTACTACACATCTGATATCACAGTGACAGTCACTAGTACACATCTGATATCCCAGTGACAGTCACTAGTACACATCTGATATCCCAGTGACAGTCACTAGTACACATCTGATATCCCAGTGACAGTCACTAGTACACATCTGATATCACAGTGACAGTCACTAGTACACATCTGATATCCCAGTGACAGTCACTAGTACAATACACATCTGATATCCCAGTGACAGTCACTAGTACACATCTGATATCCCAGTGACAGTCAGTAGTACACATCTGATATCCCAGTGACAGTCACTAGTACACATCTGATATCCCAGTGACAGTTAGTAGTACACATCTGATATCCCAGTGACAGTCACTAGTACACATCTGATATCCCAGTGACAGTCACTAGTACACATCTGATATCCCAGTGACAGTCAGTAGTACACATCTGATATCCCAGTGACAGTCACTAGTACACATCTGATATCCAGTGACAGTCACTGACTACATCTGATATCACAGTGACAGTCACTAGTACACATCTGATATCCCAGTGACAGTCTCTAGTACACATCTGATATCCCAGTGACAGTCACTAGTACACATCTGATATCCCAGTGACAGTCACTAGTACACATCTGATATCCCATGACAGTCACTAGTACACATCTGATATCACAGTGACAGTCACTAGTACAATACACATCTGATATCCCAGTGACAGTCACTAGTACACATCTGATATCCCAGTGACAGTCACTAGTACACATCTGATATCCCAGTGACAGTCACTAGTACACATCTGATATCCCAGTGACAGTCACTAGTACACATCTGATATCCCAGTGACAGTCACTAGTACACATTCTGATATCACCAGTGACAGTCACTAGTACACATCTGATATCACAGTGACAGTCACTAGTACACATCTGATATCCCAGTGACAGTCACTAGTACACATCTGATATCCCAGTGACAGTCACTAGTACACATCTGATATCCCAGTGACAGTCACTAGTACACATCTGATATCCCAGTGACAGTCACTAGTACACATCTGATATCCCAGTGACAGTCACTAGTACACATCTGATATCCCAGTGACAGTCACTAGTACACATCTGATATCCCAGTGACAGTCACTAGTACACATCTGATATCACAGTGACAGTCACTAGTACACATCTGATATCACAGTGACAGTCACTAGTACACATCTGATATCCCAGTGACAGTTAGTAGTACACATCTGATATCCCAGTGACAGTCACTAGTGCACATCTGATATCCCAGTGACAGTCACTAGTACACATCTGATATCCCAGTGACAGTCACTAGTACACATCTGATATCCCAGTGACAGTTAGTAGTACACATCTGATATCACAGTGACAGTCACTAGTACACATCTGATATCCCAGTGACAGTTAGTAGTACACATCTGATATCCCAGTGACAGTCACTAGTACACATCTGATATCCCAGTGACAGTCACTAGTACACATCTGATATCCCAGTGACAGTCACTAGTACCATCTGATATCCCAGTGACAGTCACTAGTACACATCTGATATCCCAGTGACAGTCAGTAGTACACATCTGATATCCCAGTGACAGTCACTAGTACACATCTGATATCCCAGTGACAGTTAGTAGTACACATCTGATATCCCAGTGACAGTCAGTAGTACAATACACATCTGATATCCCAGTGACAGTCAGTAGTACAATACACATCTGATATCCCAGTGACAGTCACTTGTACACATTTGATATCCCAGTGACAGTCACTAGTACACATTTGATATCCCAGTGACAGTCACTAGTACACATCTGATATCACAGTGACAGTCACTAGTACACATCTGATATCACAGTGACAGTCACTAGTACACATCTGATATCCCAGTGACAGTCACTAGTACACATCTGATATCACAGTGACAGTCACTAGTACACATCTGATATCCCAGTGACAGTCACTAGTACACATCTGATATCCCAGTGACAGTCACTAGTGCACATCTGATATCCCAGTGACAGTCACTAGTGCACATCTGATATCCCAGTGACAGTCACTAGTACACATCTGATATCCCAGTGACAGTCACTAGTACACATCTGATATCCCAGTGACAGTCACTACTACACATCTGATATCCCAGTGACAGTTAGTAGTACACATCTGATATCCCAGTGACAGTTAGTAGTACACATCTGATATCACAGTGACAGTCACTAGTACACATCTGATATCCCAGTGACAGTCACTACTACACATCTGATATCCCAGTGACAGTCACTAGTACACATCTGATATCCCAGTGACAGTCACTAGTACACATCTGATATCCCAGTGACAGTCACTAGTACACATCTGATATCCCAGTGACAGTCACTAGTACACATCTGATATCCCAGTGACAGTCACTAGTACACATCTGATATCCCAGTGACAGTCACTAGTACACGTCTGATATCCCAGTGACAGTCACTATACACATCTGATATCCCAGTGACAGTCACTAGTACACATCTGATATCCCAGTGACAGTCACTAGTACACATCTGATATCACAGTGACAGTCACTAGTACACATCTGATATCCCAGTGACAGTCACTAGTACACATCTGATATCCCAGTGACAGTCACTAGTACACATCTGATATCCCAGTGACAGTCACTAGTACAGTACACATTTGATATCCCAGTGACAGTCACTAGTACACATCTGATATCCCAGTGACAGTCACTAGTACACATCTGATATCCCAGTGACAGTCACTAGTACACATCTGATATCCCAGTGACAGTCACTAGTACACATCTGATATCACAGTGACAGTCACTAGTACACATCTGATATCACAGTGACAGTCACTAGTACACATCTGATATCACAGTGACAGTCACTAGTACACATCTGATATCCCAGTGACAGTCAGTAGTACACATCTGATATCCCAGTGACAGTCAGTAGTACACATCTGATATCCCAGTGACAGTCACTAGTGCACATCTGATATCCCAGTGACAGTCACTAGTACACATCTGATATCCCAGTGACAGTCAGTAGTACACATCTGATATCCCAGTGACAGTCACTAGTACACATCTGATATCCCAGTGACAGTCACTAATACACATCTGATATCCCAGTGACAGTCACTAGTACACATCTGATATCCCAGTGACAGTTAGTAGTACACATCTGATATCCCAGTGACAGTCACTAGTACACATCTGATATCCCAGTGACAGTCACTAGTACACATCTGATATCCCAGTGACAGTTAGTAGTACACATCTGATATCCCAGTGACAGTCACTAGTACACATCTGATATCCCAGTGACAGTCACTAGTACACATCTGATATCCCAGTGACAGTCACTAGTACACATCTGATATCCCAGTGACAGTTAGTAGTACACATCTGATATCCCAGTGACAGTCACTAGTACACATCTGATATCCCAGTGACAGTCACTAGTACACATCTGATATCCCAGTGACAGTCACTAGTACAATACACATCTGATATCCCAGTGACAGTTAGTAGTACACATCTGATATCCCAGTGACAGTTAGTAGTACACATCTGATATCCCAGTGACAGTCACTAGTACACATCTGATATCCCAGTGACAGTCACTAGTACACATCTGATATCACAGTGACAGTCACTACTACACATCTGATATCCCAGTGACAGTCACTAGTACACATCTGATATCACAGTGACAGTCACTAGTACACATCTGATATCCCAGTGACAGTCACTAGTACACATCTGATATCCCAGTGACAGTCACTAGTACAATACACTAATGATATCCCAGTGACAGTCACTAGTACACATCTGATATCACAGTGACAGTCACTAGTACACATCTGATATCCCAGTGACAGTCACTAGTACACATCTGATATCCCAGTGACAGTCACTAGTACAGTACACATCTGATATCCCAGTGACAGTCACTAGTACACATCTGATATCCCAGTGACAGTCACTAGTACACATCTGATATCCCAGTGACAGTCACTAGTACACATCTGATATCCCAGTGACAGTCACTACTACACATCTGATATCCCAGTGACAGTCACTAGTACACATCTGATATCCCAGTGACAGTCACTAGTACACATCTGATATCACAGTGACAGTCACTAGTACACATCTGAATATCCCAGTGACAGTCACTAGTACACATCTGATATCCCAGTGACAGTCACTAGTACACACTGATATCCCAGTGACAGTCACTAGTACACATCTGATATCCCAGTGACAGTCACTAGTACACATCTGATATCCCAGTGACAGTCACTAGTACACATCTGATATCCCAGTGACAGTCACTAGTACACATCTGATATCCCAGTGACAGTCACTAGTACACATCTGATATCCCAGTGACATCAGTAGTACACATCTGATATCCCAGTGACAGTCACTAGTACACATCTGATATCACAGTGACAGTCACTAGTACACATCTGATATCCCAGTGACAGTCACTAGTACACATCTGATATCCCAGTGACAGTCACTACTACACATCTGATATCACAGTGACAGTCACTAGTACACATCTGATATCCCAGTGACAGTCACTAGTGCACATCTGATATCCCAGTGACAGTCACTAGTACACATCTGATATCCCAGTGACAGTCACTAGTACACATCTGATATCCCAGTGACAGTCACTAGTACACATCTGATATCCCAGTGACAGTCACTAGTACACATCTGATATCACAGTGACAGTCACTAGTACACATCTGATATCCCAGTGACAGTCACTAGTACACATCTGATATCCCAGTGACAGTCACTAGTACACATCTGATATCCCAGTGACAGTCACTAGTACACATCTGATATCCCAGTGACAGTCACTAGTACACATCTGATATCACAGTGACAGTCACTAGTACACATCTGATATCCCAGTGACAGTCACTAGTACACATCTGATATCCCAGTGACAGTCACTAGTACACATCTGATATCCCAGTGACAGTCACTAGTACAATACACTAATGATATCCCAGTGACAGTCACTAGTACACATCTGATATCCCAGTGACAGTCACTAATACACATTTGATATCCCAGTGACAGTCACTTGTACACATTTGATATCCCAGTGACAGTCACTAGTACACATCTGATATCCCAGTGACAGTCACTAGTACACATCTGATATCCCAGTGACAGTCACTAGTACACATCTGATATCCCAGTGACAGTCACTAGTACACATCTGATATCCCAGTGACAGTCACTAGTACACATCTGATATCCCAGTGACAGTCACTAGTACACATCTGATATCCCAGTGACAGTCACTAGTACACATCTGATATCCCAGTGACAGTCACTAGTACACATCTGATATCCCAGTGACAGTCACTACTACACATCTGATATCCCAGTGACAGTCACTAGTACACATCTGATATCCCAGTGACAGTCACTAGTACACATCTGATATCCCAGTGACAGTCACTAGTACACATCTGATATCCCAGTGACAGTCAGTAGTACAATACACATCTGATATCCCAGTGACAGTCACTTGTACACATTTGAATCCCAGTGACAGTCAGTAGTACACATCTGATATCCCAGTGACAGTCACTAGTACACATCTGATATCCCAGTGACAGTCACTTACTACACATCTGATATCACAGTGACGTCACTAGTACACATCTGATATCCCAGTGACAGTCACTAGTACACATCTGATATCCCATGACAGTTAGTAGTACATCTGATATCCCAGTGACAGTCACTAGTACACATCTGATATCCAGTGACAGTCAGTAGTACACATCTGATATCCCAGTGACAGTCACTAGTACACATCTGATATCCCAGTGACAGTCACTACTACACATCTGATATCACAGTGACAGTCACTAGTAACATCTGATATCCCAGTGACAGTCACTAGTCACATCTGATATCCCAGTGACAGTCACTAGTACACATCTGATATCCCAGTGACAGTCACTAGTACACATCTGATATCACAGTGACAGTCACTAGTTACACATCTGATATCCAGTGACAGTCACTAGTACAATACACATCTGATCTCCCAGTGACAGTCACTAGTACACATCTGATATCCCAGTGACAGTCAGTAGTACACATCTGATATCCCAGTGACAGTCACTAGTACACATCTGATATCCCCAGTGACTGTTAGTAGTACACATCTGATATCCCAGTGACAGTCACTAGTACACATCTGATATCCCAGTGACAGTCACTAGTACACATCTGATATCCCAGTGACAGTCAGTAGTACACATCTGATATCCCAGTGACAGTCACTAGTACACATCTGATATCCCAGTGACAGTCACTACTACACATCTGATATCACAGTGACAGTCACTAGTACACATCTGATATCCCAGTGACAGTCACTAGTACACATCTGATATCCCAGTGACAGTCACTAGTACACATCTGATATCCCAGTGACAGTCACTAGTACACATCTGATATCCCAGTGACAGTCACTAGTACACATCTGATATCACAGTGACAGTCACTAGTACAATACACATCTGATATCCCAGTGACAGTCACTAGTACACATCTGATATCCCAGTGACAGTCACTAGTACACATCTGATATCCCAGTGACAGTCACTACTACACATCTGATATCCCAGTGACAGTCACTAGTACACATCTGATATCCCAGTGACAGTCACTAGTACACATCTGATATCACAGTGACAGTCACTAGTACACATCTGATATCACAGTGACAGTCACTAGTACACATCTGATATCCCAGTGACAGTCACTAGTACACATCTGATATCCCAGTGACAGTCACTAGTACACATCTGATATCCCAGTGACAGTCACTAGTACACATCTGATATCCCAGTGACAGTCACTAGTACACATCTGATATCCCAGTGACAGTCACTAGTACACATCTGATATCCCAGTGACAGTCACTAGTACACATCTGATATCCCAGTGACAGTCACTAGTACACATTATATCACAGTGACATCACTAGTACACATCTGATATCACAGTGACAGTCACTAGTACACATCTGATATCCCAGTGACAGTTAGTAGTACACATCTGATATCCAGTGACAGTCACTAGTGCACATCTGATATCCCAGTGACAGTCACTAGTACACATCTGATATCCCAGTGACAGTCACTAGTACACCATCTGATATCCCAGTGACAGTTAGTAGTACACATTGATATCACAGTGACAGTCACTAGTACACATCTGATATCCCAGTGACAGTAAGTAGTACACATCTGATATCCCAGTGACAGTCACTAGTACACATCTGATATCCCAGTGACAGTCACTAGTACACATCTGATATCCCCAGTGACAGTCACTAGTACATCTGATATCCCAGTGACAGTCACTATACACATCTGATATCCCAGTGACAGTCACTAGTACACATCTGATATCCCAGTGACAGTCACTAGTACACATCTGATATCCCAGTGACAGTTAGTAGTACACATCTGATATCCCAGTGACAGTCAGTAGTACAATACACATCTGATATCCCAGTGACAGTCAGTAGTACAATACACATCTGATATCCCAGTGACAGTCACTTGTAACATTTGATATCCCCAGTGACAGTCACTAGTACACATTTGATATCCAGTGACAGTCACTAGTACACATCTGATATCACAGTGACAGTCACTAGTACACATCTGATATCACAGTGACAGTCACTAGTACACATCTGATATCCCAGTGACAGTCACTAGTACACATCTGATATCACAGTGACAGTCACTAGTACACATCTGATATCCAGTGACAGTCACTAGTACACATCTGATATCCCAGTGACAGTCACTAGTGCACATCTGATATCCCAGTGACAGTCACTAGTGCACATCTGATATCCCAGTGACAGTCACTAGTACACATCTGATATCCCAGTGACAGTCACTAGTACACATCTGATATCCCAGTGACAGTCACTACTACACATCTGATATCCCAGTGACAGTTAGTGTCACATCTGATATCCCAGTGACAGTTAGTGGTACACATCTGATATCACAGTGACAGTCACTAGTACACATCTGATATCCCAGTGACAGTCACTACTACACATCTGATATCCCAGTGACAGTCACTAGTACACATCTGATATCCCAGTGACAGTCACTAGTACACATCTGATATCCCAGTGACAGTCACTAGTACACATCTGATATCCAGTGACAGTCACTAGTACACATCTGATATCCCAGTGACAGTCACTAGTACACATCTGATATCCCAGTGACAGTCACTAGTACACGTCTGATATCCCAGTGACAGTCACTAGTACACATCTGATATCCCAGTGACAGTCACTAGTACACATCTGATATCCCAGTGACAGTCACTAGTACACATCTGATATCACAGTGACAGTCACTAGTACACATCTGATATCCCAGTGACAGTCACTAGTACACATCTGATATCCCAGTGACAGTCACTAGTACACATCTGATATCCCAGTGACAGTCACTAGTACAGTACACATTTGATATCCCAGTGACAGTCACTAGTACACATCTGATATCCCAGTGACAGTCATAGTCTAGTACACATCTGATATCCCAGTGACAGTCACTAGTACACATCTGATATCCCAGTGACAGTCACTAGTACACATCTGATATCACAGTGACAGTCACTAGTACACATCTGATATCACAGTGACAGTCACTAGTACACATCTGATATCACAGTGACAGTCACTAGTACACATCTGAATCACAGTGACAGTCAGTAGTACACATCTGATATCCCAGTGACAGTCAGTAGTACACATCTGATATCCCAGTGACAGTCACTAGTGCACATCTGATATCCCAGTGACAGTCACTAGTACACATCTGATATCCCAGTGACAGTCAGTAGTACACATCTGATATCCCAGTGACAGTCACTAGTACACATCTGATATCCCAGTGACAGTCACTAGTACACATCTGATATCCCAGTGACAGTCATAGTACACATCTGATATCCCAGTGACAGTTAGTAGTACACATCTGATATCCCAAGTGACAGTCACTAGTACACATCTGATATCCCAGTGACAGTACTAGTAACATCTGATATCCCAGTGACAGTTAGTAGTACACATCTGATATCCAGTGACAGTCACTAGTACACATCTGATATCCCAGTGACAGTCACTAGTACACATCTGATATCCCGTGACAGTCACTAGTACACATCTGATATCCCAGTGACAGTTAGTAGTACACATCTGATATCCCAGTGACAGTCACTAGTACACATCTGATATCCCAGTGACAGTCACTAGTACACATCTGATATCCAGTGACAGTCACTAGTACAATACACATCTGATATCCCAGTGACAGTTAGTAGTACACATCTGATATCCCAGTGACAGTTAGTAGTACACATCTGATATCCCAGTGACAGTCACTAGTACACATCTGATATCCCAGTGACAGTCACTAGTACACATCTGATATCACAGTGACAGTCACTACTACACATCTGATATCCCATGACAGTCACTAGTACACATCTGATATCACAGTGACAGTCACTATACACATCTGATATCCCAGTGACAGTCACTAGTACACATCTGATATCCCAGTGACAGTCACTAGTACAAACACTAATGATATCCAGTGACAGTCACTAGTACACATCTGATATCACAGTGACAGTCACTAGTACACATTGATACCCAGTGACAGTCACTAGTACACATCTGATATCCCAGTGACAGTCACTAGTACACATCTGATATCCCAGTGACAGTCACTAGTACACATCTGATATCCCAGTGACAGTCACTAGTACACATCTGATATCCCAGTGACAGTCACTAGTACACATCTGATATCCCAGTGACAGTCACTACTACACATCTGATATCCCAGTGACAGTCACTAGTACACATCTGATATCCCAGTGACAGTCACTAGTACACATCTGATATCACAGTGACAGTCACTAGTACACATCTGATATCCCAGTGACAGTCACTAGTACACATCTGATATCCCAGTGACAGTCACTAGTACACATCTGATATCCAGTGACAGTCACTAGTACACATCTGATATCCCAGTGACAGTCACTAGTACACATCTGATATCCCAGTGACAGTCACTAGTACACATCTGATATCCCAGTGACAGTCACTAGTACACATCTGATATCCCAGTGACAGTCACTAGTACACATCTGATATCCCAGTGACAGTCAGTAGTACACATCTGATATCCCAGTGACAGTCACTAGTACACATCTGATATCACAGTGACAGTCACTAGTACACATCTGATATCCCAGTGACAGTCACTAGTACACATTGATATCAGTGACAGTCACTATACACATCTGATATCACAGTGACAGTCACTAGTACACATCTGATATCCCAGTGACAGTCACTAGTGCACATCTGATATCCCAGTGACAGTCACTAGTACACATCTGATATCCCAGTGACAGTCACTAGTACACATCTGATATCCCGTGACAGTCACTAGTACATCTGATATCCCAGTGACAGTCACTAGTACACATCTGATATCACAGTGACAGTCACTAGTACACATCTGATATCCCAGTGACAGTCACTAGTACACATCTGATATCCAGTGACAGTCACTAGTACACATCTGATATCCCAGTGACAGTCACTAGTACACATCTGATATCCCAGTGACAGTCACTAGTACACATCAGATATCACATGACAGTCACTAGTACACATCTGATATCCCAGTGACAGTCACTAGTACACATCTGATATCCAGTGACAGTCACTAGTACAACATCTGATATCCCAGTGACAGTCACTAGTACAATACACTAATGATATCCCAGTGACAGTCACTAGTACACATCTGATATCCCAGTGACAGTCACTAATACACATTTGATATCCCAGGGACAGTCACTTGTAACATTTGATATCCCAGTGACAGTCACTAGTACACATCTGATATCCCAGTGACAGTCACTAGTACACATCTGATATCCCAGTGACAGTCACTAGAAACATCTGATATCCCAGTGACAGTCACTAGTACACATCTGATATCCCAGTGACAGTCACTAGTACACATCTGATATCCCAGTGACAGTCACTAGTACACATCTGATATCCCAGTGACAGTCACTAGTACACATCTGATATCCCAGTGACAGTCACTAGTACACATCTGATATCCCAGTGACAGTCACTACTTACACATCTGATATCCCAGTGACAGTCACTAGTAC
>NC_069508.1:6291403-6370856 GCF_027579735.1 Bombina bombina
CATCATTATACAGTGTAGTGTGCTCATTATCAGTGTATAGTTACTCACATCATTATATAGTACAGTGTGCTCATTATCAGTGTATAGATACTCACATCATTATATAGTGCAGTGTGCTCATTATCAGTGTATAGATACTCACATCATTATACAGTGTAGTGTGCTCATTATCAGTGTATAGATACTCACATCATTATACAGTACAGTGTGCTCATTATCAGTGTATAGATACTCACATCATTATATAGTGCAGTGTGCTCATTATCAGTGTATAGATACTCACATCATTATACAGTACAGTGTGCTCATTATCAGTGTATAGATACTCACATCATTATACAGTGCAGTGTGCTCATTATCAGTGTATATATACTCACATCATTATACAGTGCAGTGTGCTCATTATCAGTGTATAGATACTCACATCATTATACAGTACAGTGTGCTCATTATCAGTGTATAGATACTCACATCATTATACAGTACAGTGTGCTCATTATCAGTGTATAGATACTCACATCATTATACAGTACAGTGTGCTCATTATCAGTGTATAGATACTCACATCATTATACAGTACAGTGTGCTCATTATCAGTGTATAGATACTCACATCATTATACAGTGCAGAGCTCATTATCAGTGTATCTAGAGGAAGACAGCTGAGTAGGAAGCAGTTGGGACACATCAGGACCTAATAAGTAACTGCTGACAATATGCTCAGCTCATGCCATTCTCACCCTCTGTACAGGTTACCCTCTCCATGCGCCGGAGGCATACTTCCCATACTTCAGGAAACACAATGTCTCCATCATTATCCGGCTGAACAAAAAGATTTATGATTCCAAGCGATTCATTGATGCCGGCTTTGATCACTATGACTTGTTCTTTGTTGATGGGAGTACACCAAGTGACAGCATTGTGCGGAGATTCCTAAACTTATGTGAAAGCACAGAGGGCGCCATCGCTGTGCACTGCAAAGGTAATGCTTATAACGGGTTTAGGAGGTCTACAGTATAGCATGTGACCCCGGGGGGACCAAAATACCCATAGTGCTGCACTGAAACCTCAAGTGGCTTCTCAGGAGCAGAGGAACAAGGGAGAAGATCAGTAGTGCACTGGCTTGACCTATTTCTGCTTGTGCACACACTACTACACATCATTCCCAGCATACACACCATACCTCTATATGCACGTACTGTGCCACTTCTGCTTATACACACACATACACTCACACATTATTATTATTATTATCTTTTTTTTTGTAGAGCGCCAACAGATTCCGCAACGCTTTAAACAAAGGCGGAGTACAACAAAACATTTATAGGAATCAAACGGGTAGAGGGCCCTGCCAAGCATTGCACTTTTGTAGTCAGCTCTAAACTGTATCAACTGGGAGTGACTAAGAAATCGTTGTCATCCAGAACCTCCTCTCAGTGACGTATCGCCTAAGGGAGTATGTCACTGAAAGGGGAAACATCATATCCAATGCTAGTGGATGGGAACGGCTTAGGGAGACTAATCAAAAATGTCAAATAGTCCAATGATGTGAAATCCCTTACAGAGACATAACATGGCAGTTTATCCCAGATCTATTAGACAAAAATAAATCCGGCAAAAAAAATTATGTAATTTCTAGTGAATGACAAAGAAGACAAATGGTGGGGTCACAAATAATATATATAAAATTATATATAATTAGTGTATGATGACCATACGACATATGTATGACTCCTATATAATCTATATCTGACTAAAGAGATGTGATCTATATCAAATATCTAATAAAAATATGAGGAAAGTGGTGAGTACATTTTAAAACGTGTGTGACTAAATATATGTAAGGATTTATAGTCTAATATCTAACTCATTAGGGTGTGGATAAGTGCCAAAATAGTATAACTAAATGAGTCTAAGATAGGGACCGATAATTTTCATATGTGGAAATGAAGGGAATATAATTGTACTGATATCGTATTCTGTAAAAAAATACATCTAAAGCTAATCAAAAATAAAATGATATAAGATAAATATATTCAATGGAAATAATGATATTTCTTTCTTTTTTATCTATAATTACGTATCTTTTCGTTCCTGATAGTAGATTTGTGCTGACAAATCCTGTCCCTGATATTTTGTGTGGTCTCCCCGACAAAGAGGAGACCACACAGACATTTTAAAGCATATACAACATAGCTCAAGTCACTGGTATAGTACCCTGGAATCTGAAATTTATCCGCCTTTAATAACTCAATTGCATTGTGCACAACCCAAACAAGGAAACGTTCCATGTCTGGGCTTGCCAAAGAAGGGAGTTCTGTTTTTGTCTGTACTGAAGTTTGCATGGACCAGCTTTCTAACAATGGTATTACCCCTTCTGAAAGAGGCTCTTGGAACATCTTTAAATTCCACTATCTCTGGACAGGCTTCCTGAAGGAGATACAATTTTTCTTAATAATACCAAACACTTGTTTGCTCATGGTATTGAAAGTGCTAACAAAGTTGATCCTTTTATTCTCAATGCCCTGATGTTGTCTGGTGGTTTTCCCAAGAGAGTCCTCAATATTGAGGAGCTCCTGATTGTTGTACCCCTCGTTTTATTAACATTTCCTTCATTTGCTGGGATCTAACCTCTCTTCTATCGGGGTCAGAGACAATCCTATTTACACGTAAGCATTTGAGATTTTTGCACACTATTAAACACTCTAGAGGGATTGAAACTTCTATGTAAAAGAGTGTTACAATCTGTGGGCTTTACATACAGATCTCTGGTAAGACTGCCATTACGTTTGGACACCATAGTATTAGGAAATTCTACCCGATTGTCATCATATTTACTACTGAATTTCAAAAAGGGGACCTCTGTCTCCAAATGAGTTTTGAATTCCAGAAGCCTATCAGGGGGGCCCACGCCACATGAACAAATCATCAATGTAGCAGTACCGACCCTGACAGATAAGTCTGAATGCAGGATATGTGTATACATATTTCTCTTCAATAGCATCCATGACAAGACAGGCATAGAATGGGGCCACATTTGACCCCATCGCTGTGCCTGTCTTTTGAAGATAGAATATTTTTTTTGTCAAATAGAAAATAGTTGCTAGTAAGTACCAGCTCCAACAATTGTATTAAGAAATTAACCATGGTTGTATTGTACTGCTAGTGTCAATGCTTTACACACACAGTCCAACCCCACGGAGTGAGGGATCACAGTAAAAAGAGAGTGACATCACAGGTAGACAGTACAACTTTCTCATTCATATTGTTAAATTGTTTAATCAACTCCAAGAAATGCATAGTATCTTTAATGAATGATTTACCCTGCCTGACTAAGGGGGAGAGAATTCTATCAAGAAACTGGGCCATGGGTCTGAGAAGGGACCCTATACCAGCCACTATGGGTCGGCAAGGGGGGTCTTTAATACATTTATGCACCTTAGGGACCACATAGAATACTGGAATCACAGGATGTGTGAGTGTTAAAAAAATCATACAATTTTTGTGTGATAATATCTTTGTTTAGAGCACATTTAAGGATGCTAATTAGCTCCATATTTATCATGTTAGTGGGATCTTTATCCAGTTGTTCATATACTTTACAGTCACTTAATTGGCGGACTATCTCAGCTTGGTATTTTACTCTGTCCATTATGAGCACAGCTCCGTCCTTATCGGCAGGTTTCACAGTAATGTCATTATCCTTTTGTAGGTACTTCAAAGCACTGGACTGTCCCTTAGTTAAATTAGGAGTGATATTTTTCTTGTGTCCCTTTTGCATAAGATCCTTAAATTCAGTGTCCACAATCTTGATAAAAGTTTCTACGGCAGGGTTGTCACCTGTTGGATTAAAGTTACTCTTTATCTGTAACGCAAAATCTCGTATGTCAAACGCTTTGGTGCAATTGTCAGCGTCACTAGTGCTACTGTTATCACTAAAGGTGAATTATTTCTCAGGATTGTTAAGGAAAGCTTTAAGTCTCAGACTCGTATAGAACCTAGTTAGATCCACAGCAAGGTTGAAAGAATCTGGGTGCTCAGTGGAGCAAAAGGACAAATCCATGTTAAGAACAGTAACATCATCACTTAAACTTTTAGAGGAAAGGTTAATGACATTTACCTCCTCTGTCTCCGTCCAGAGCATGAGCGTGTCCCCATGCCTCTTGCGCTTGCCCGCACGCCTGATCCGGCATTTGTATCTCCTGTTGGATGTGGGTTCTCTAAAAAAGCTGTAGAGGAGGTTGATGCGAAAGTACCTGATGACTCCATTTGCGTGGCATATCCTGATTCAATGCTGTCCGATCTGGAGGAGGAGCCACCTCCGATGTCACGTGATTTGCCCCGTGTGTCGTAGTGTCTGGGCATGGCTTGCGTCGACCTTCTCTTTGGGCAGGTCCATCTATAGATGTTTTCTGTGACGTAGTCGTGCTCGTCACGCCGAAACTTGCGGCTCTTGCGGTCCTCCACTTCGGATTTAAAGGTACCAACTGTTTCTTGTACCTCACTCAATATCCGCTGGTATTCCTCCTCTCCTGCCGTACAGCGCAACAGGTTTTTATACTCCTCTATCTTGCTCGTTAGGTCCTGTATTTCTTTGTTAGCAAATTCAATATTTTTAGGACCATAACATTCATAGAGTTCTTGTTCATGATCTGTTGATATTTTAGACAAAACTCTGGGTTCTCAGTAAAGAATGTTGGCTGTAGAGGGGAGCACATTCCTCTGTGGATTTGTTTAACTTTTTAGTACTCTGCCATAGTTGTAGAGTGTAGCTGCAGGTTGGTTTGCCTTTTCATGAGCCGTTCAAGTTCACATTTCTGTAGGTCCTTATCTGGGGCTATCAACAAATCCCTGGAGCCCACCATCAGTGTAGCTATGCGTGCTGCTTCCTCATCAGAATATGAGAAAAAGCCAGTTTCACAAGCCATCTTTAGAAAGGAGTGCTTCTGTTTATAAATAGTAGATAAAAGTCACAGGTAAAAGTGGTGTTGTAACCCCCAAAGGGTAGGTAATGTATACTTCAAACTTGCAAACTTCAGTACAGACAAAAAACTGAACTGCCTTCTTTGGCAACCCCAGAAACGGAACATTTCCTTGTCTGGGTTGTGCACAATGTAATGGAGTTATGAAATGCGGATCAATTCCCCACCCATATACGGGCAAAATATGTCAAATTCCAGGGTACTATACCTGTGACTCGAGCTATGTTACATATGCTTTAAAATGTCTGTGTGGTCTCCTCTATGTCGGAGACCACCCAAAAGATCAGGGTCAGGTTTTGTCAGCACAAATCTACTATCAGGAACGAAAAAATTGCACACTTGCCTGTTCCGGCCCATTTCTTAGAAATGGGCCACCAGGCCAGTCAGCTGAGATATTTGATTATAGCTAAGGCTCATAAAAAATCTCAGTTGGGGGGAGGGAGATAGAAACAAATATCTGCTTCACAAAAAAGCTACATGGATATGGAGGCTTAAAGCGATGTACCCTAAGGGATTAAATAGCGAGTTTAATTTACTCCCATTTATTTAAATTGACTTCAATGACAAGGATACACCTTATAAGTTAATAGAGTTTATATATTCTTCAGTTTGTATAATGATTGTGTTCTGACACTTTAAAGGTCTCCTTGTATGCTAGCTATGACTGCTTCTATGTTTCTCTTGTTAAGTGTATCCAGTCCACGGATCATCCATTACTTATGGGATATTCTCCTTCCCAACAGGAAGTTGCAAGAGGATCACCCACAGCAGAGCTGCTATATAGCTCCTCCCCTTACTGTCATATCCAGTCATTCTCTTGCAAGCCTCAACCAAGATGGAGGTCGTAAGAGGAGTGTGGTGTTTTATACTTAGTTTATTCTTCAATCAAAAGTTTGTTATTTTTAAATGGTGCCGGAGTGTACTGTTTATCTCAGGCAGTATTTAGAAGAAGAATCTGCCTGCGTTTTCTATGATCTTAGCAGAAGTAACTAAGATCCATGGCTGTTCTCACATATTCTGAGGAGTGAGGTAACTAAAGAGAGGGAATGGTTTTCCTGCAATAAGGTATGTGCAGTTAATATTTTTCTAGGGATGGAATTTGCTAGAAAATGCTGCTGATACCGGATTAATGTAAGTAAAGCCTTAAATGCAGTGATAGCGACTGGTATCAGGCTTATTAATAGAGATACATACTCTTATAAAAGTGTAATATAAAACGTTTGCTGGCATGTTTAATCGTTTTTATATATGTTTGGTGATAAAACTTATTGGGGCCTAGTTTTTTTCCACATGGCTGGTTTGATTTCTGCCTAGAGACAGTTTCCTGAAGCTTTCCACTGTTGCAATATGAGTGGGAGGGGCCTATTTTAGTGCTTTTCTGTGCAGATAAAAATACTCACAGAGACATTCAGCTTCCCTCTGCATAATACAGGGCATCTCTGAAGGGCTCAAAAGGCTTCAAAGTCGTGTTTGAGGAGGGTAACAATCACAGTAGACTGTGGCAGTTGTTGTGACTGTGTTTAAAAAACGTTTTTGTCATTTATTATTCTGTTTTTGTTATTAAGGGGTTAATCATCCATTTGCAAGTGGGTGCAATGCTCTGCTAACTTGTTACATACACTGTAAAAATATTATTAGTGTAACTGCCTTTTTTCACTGTTATTTCAAATTTTGTCAAAATTTGTTTCTCTTAAAGGCACAGTAACGTTTTTTATATTGCTTGTTAACTTGCTTTAAAGTGTTTTCCAAGCTTGCTAGTCTCATTGCTAGTCTGTACAAACATGTCTGAAACAGAGGATACTTGTTCATTATGTTTAAAAGCCATGGTGGAGCCCCATAGGAGAATGCGTACTAAATGTATTGATTTCACCTTAAACAGTAAAGATCAGTCTTTATCTATAAAAGAATTGTCACCAGAGGGGTCTGTCGAGGGGGAAGTTATGCCGACTAACTCTCCCCACGTGTCGGACCCTTCGCCTCCCGCTCAAGGGACGCACGCTAATATGGCGCCAAGTACATCAGGGACGCCCATAGCGATTACTTTGCAGGACATGGCTGCAATCATGAATAATACCCTGTCAGAGGTATTATCCAGATTGCCTGAATTGAGAGGCAAGCGCGATAGCTCTGGGTATAGACGAGATACAGAGCGCGTAGATGCTGTAAGAGCCATGTCTGATACTGCGTCACAATATGCAGAACCGGATGACGGAGAGCTTCAGTCTGTGGGTGACGTCTCTGATTCGGGGAGACCTGATTCAGAGATTTCTAATTTTAAATTTAAGCTTGAGAACCTCCGTGTATTGCTTGGGGAGGTATTAGCTGCTCTGAATGACTGTGACACAATTGCAGTGCCAGAGAAATTGTGTAGGCTGGATAAATACTATGCAGTGTACTGATGTTTTTCCAATACCTAAAAGGCTTACAGAAATTATTAGTAAGGAGTGGGATAGGCCCGGTGTGCCCTTTTCCCCACCTCCTATATTTAGAAAAATGTTTCCAATAGATGCCACTACACGGGACTTATGGCAGACTGTCCCTAAGGTGGAGGGAGCAGTTTCTACTTTAGCAAAGCGTACCACTATCCCGGTTGAGGACAGTTGTGCTTTTTCAGATCCAATGGATAAAAAATTAGAGGGTTACCTTAAGAAAATGTTTATTCAACAAGGTTTTATTTTACAGCCCCTTGCATGCATTGCGCCTGTCACTGCTGCGGCGGCATTCTGGTTTGAGGCCCTGGAAGAGGCCATCCATACAGCTCCATTGACTGAAATTGTTGACAAGCTTAGAACTCTTAAGCTAGCTAACTCATTTGTTTCTGATGCCATTGTTCATTTGACTAAACTAACGGCTAAGAATTCCGGATTCGCCATCCAGGCGCGTAGGGAGCTATGGCTCAAATCCTGGTCAGCTGATGTGACTTCAAAGTCTAAATTACTCAACATTCCTTTCAAGGGGCAGACCTTATTCGGGCCTGGTTTGAAAGAAATTATTGCTGACATTACTGGAGGTAAGGGTCATACCCTTCCTCAGGACAGGGCCAAATCAAAGGCCAGTCTAATTTTCGTGCCTTTCGAAATTCCAAGGCAGGTGCAGCATCAACTTCCTCCGCTTCAAGACAAGAGGGAACTTTTGCTCAATCTAAGCAGGCCTGGAAACCTAACCAGTCCTGGAACAAAGGCAAGCAGGCCAGAAAGCCTGCTGCTGCCTCTAAGACAGCATGAAGGAACGGCCCCCTATCCGGCGACGGATCTAGTAGGGGGCAGACTTTTTCTCTTCGCCCAGGCGTGGGCAAGAGATGTTCAGGATCCCTGGGCTTTGGAGATCATATCTCAGGGATATCTTCTGGACTTCAAAGCTTCCCCTCCACAAGGGAGATTTCATCTTTCAAGGTTATCTGCAAATCAGATAAAGAAAGAGGCATTCCTACGCTGTGTGCAAGACCTCCTAGTAATGGGAGTGATCCATCCAGTTCCGCGGATGGAACAAGGACAGGGTTTTTATTCAAATCTGTTTGTGGTTCCCAAAAAAGAGGGAACCTTCAGACCAATTTTGGATCTAAAGATCTTAAACAAATTCCTCAGAGTTCCATCTTTCAAAATGGAAACTATTTGGACCATCCTACCCATGATCCAAGAGGGTCAGTACATGACCACAGTGGACTTAAAGGATGCCTACCTTCACATACCGATTCACAAAGATCATCATCGGTTCCTAAGGTTTGCCTTTCTAGACAGGCATTACCAATTTGTAGCTCTTCCCTTCGGGTTGGCTACAGCCCCGAGAATCTTTACGAAGGTTCTGGGCTCACTTCTGGCGGTTCTAAGACCGCGAGGCATAGCGGTGGCTCCGTATCTAGACGATATCCTGATACAGGCGTCAAGCTTTCAAATTGCCAAGTCTCATACAGAGATAGTTCTGGCATTTCTGAGATCGCACAGGTGGAAAGTGAACGAGGAAAAGAGTTCTCTATCCCCACTCACAAGAGTCTCCTTCTTAGGGACTCTTATAGATTCTGTAGAGATGAAAATTTACCTGACGGAGTCCAGGTTATCAAAGCTTCTAAATGCTTGCCGTATTCTTCATTCCATTCCGCGCCCTTCGGTGGCTCAGTGTAAGGAGGTGATTGGCTTAATGGTAGCGGCAATGGACATAGTGCCATTTGCCCGCCTACATCTCAGACCACTGCAATTATGCATGCTAAGTCAGTGGAATGGGGATTACACAGATTTGTCCCCTCTGCTAAATCTGGATCAAGAGACCAGAGATTCTCTTCTCTGGTGGTTGTCTCGGGTCCACCTGTCCGAGGGTATGACCTTTCACAGGCCAGATTGGACAATTGTAACAGATGCCAGCCTTCTAGGTTGGGGTGCAGTCTGGAACTCCCTGAAGGCACAGGGATCGTGGACTCAGGAGGAGAAACTCCTTCCGATAAATATTCTGGAGTTAAGAGCAATATTCAATGCTCTTCTGGCTTGGCCTCAGTTAGCAACACTGAGGTTCATCAGATTTCAGTCGGACAATATCACGACTGTGGCTTACATCAACCATCAAGGGGGAACCAGGAGTTCCCTAGCGATGTTAGAAGTCTCAAAAATAATTCGCTGGGCAGAGACTCACTCCCAGGCGTGGAGAACTGGGAGGCGGATTTCCTAAGTCATCAGACTTTTCACCCGGGGAAGTGGGAACTCCATCCAGAGGTGTTTGCTCAATTGATTCATCGTTGGGGCAACCCAGAGTTGGATCTCATGGCGTTTCGCCAGAACGCCAAGCTTCCTTGTTACGGATCCAGGTCCAGGGACCCAGAAGCGACGCTGATAGATGCTCTAGCAGCGCCTTGGTTCTTCAACCTGGCTTATGTGTTTCCACCGTTTCCTCTGCTCCCTCGACTAATTGCCAAAATCAAACAGGAGAGAGCATCGGTGATTCTAATAGCGCCTGCGTGGCCACGCAGGACCTGGTATGCAGACCTAGTGGACATGTCATCCTTTCCACCATGGACTCTGCCTCTAAGACAGGACCTTCTAATACAAGGTCCTTTCAATCATCCAAATCTAATTTCTCTGAGACTGACTGCATGGAGATTGAACGCTTGATTCTATCAAAGCGTGGCTTCTCCGAGTCAGTCATTGATACCTTAATACAGGCACGAAAGCCTGTTACCAGGAAAATCTATCACAAGATTTGGCGTACATATCTTTACTGGTGTGAATCCAAGAATTACTCATGGAGTAAGGTTAGGATTCCTAGGATATTGTCCTTTCTCCAAGAGGGTTTGGACAAAGGATTATCAGCTAGTTCCTTAAAGGGACAGATTTCTGCTCTGTCTATTCTTTTGCACAAGCGTCTGGCAGAGGTTCCAGACGTCCAGGCATTTTGTCAGGCTTTGGTTAGAATTAAGCCTGTGTTTAAACCTGTTGCTCCCCCATGGAGCTTAAACTTGGTTCTTAAAGTTCTTCAAGGAGTTCCGTTTGAACCCCTTCATTCCATTGATATTAAGCTTTTATCTTGGAAAGTTCTGTTTTTGATGGCTATTTCCTCGGCTCGGAGAGTCTCTGAGCTATCTGCCTTACAATGTGATTCTCCTTATCTGATTTTTCATGCAGATAAGGTAGTTCTGCGTACCAAACCTGGGTTTTTACCTAAGGTGGTTTCTAACAAGAATATCAATCAAGAGATTGTTGTTCCATCATTGTGTCCTAATCCTTCTTCAAAGAAGGAACGTCTTTTACATAATCTGGACGTAGTCCGTGCCTTGAAGTTTTACTTACAAGCTACTAAAGATTTTCGTCAAACATCTTCCCTGTTTGTCGTTTATTCTGGACAGAGGAGAGGTCAAAAAGCTTCGGCAACCTCTCTTTCCTTTTGGCTTCGGAGTATTATACGCCTAGCCTATGAGACTGCTGGACAGCAGCCCCCTGAAAGAATTACAGCTCATTCTACTAGAGCTGTGGCTTCCACCTGGGCCTTTAAAAATGAGGCCTCTGTTGAACAGATTTGCAAGGCCGCGACTTGGTCTTCGCTTCACACTTTTTCCAAATTTTCCAAATTTGATACTTTTGCTTCTTCGGAGGCTGTTTTTGGGAGAAAGGTTCTTCAGGCAGTGGTTCCTTCCGCTTACTCCTGCCTTGTCCCTCCCATCATCCGTGTACTTTAGCTTTGGTATTGGTATCCCACAAGTAATGGATGATCCGTGGACTGGATACACTTAACAAGAGAAAACATAATTTATGCTTACCTGATAAATTTATTTCTCTTGTAGTGTATCCAGTCCACGGCCCGCCCTGTCCTTTTAAGGCAGGTCTAAATTTTAATTAAACTACAGTCACCACTGCACCCTATGGTTTCTCCTTTCTCTGTTTGTTTTCGGTCGAATGACTGGATATGACAGTTAGGGGAGGAGCTATATAGCAGCTCTGCTGTGGGTGATCCTCTTGCAACTTCCTGTTGGGAAGGAGAATATCCCATAAGTAATGGATGATCCGTGGACTGGATACACTACAAGAGAAATAAATTTATCAGGTAAGCATAAATTATGTTTTTTAATAGGTACCCCATCCACTTGAGGGTTTTGGTGGGCTAAGGGTTAAGGTGTTTATTGAACCTCCCCTTTCTTTTTATAGCCCCTCCTATGTGAAGTGGATTGGATACCTTTTTACAGGTGTAGTGTTTATAAGGTGTGATTTGTTCAGTGTTTGTTAGCTTGAGAAAGAGGCAGGAGCCCCAAAATGTTGCTCTGTAATAAAGGACTGCTTTGCATTTGAGTGCACCTTCTTCTTGATTTTCTTCATATACTTCTTGGGCTGCTGGAGGGAAGCCTGGAAGGTGATAAGCACCTACTACGGTTAATCATTTGTATCCTATACCTTGGTGATGTGCTGACCCTGTGTGTTTTCTATGTATATACACAGATTGACACAAATATATACGTATATACACAGAGTAACACATAAATATATATGTATATACACATAATAACACATAAATATATATGTATATACACATACTAACACATAAATATATATGTATATACACATAGTAACACATAAATATATATGCATATACACATAGTAGCACATAAATATATATGTATATATACATTATAACACATAAATATATATGTATATACACATAGTAACACATAAATATATATGTATATACACATAGTAACACATAAATATATATGTATATACACATACTAACACATAAATATATCTGTATATACACATAGTAACACATAAATATATATGTATATACACATTATAACACATAAATATATATGTATATACACATAATAACACATAAATATATATGTATATACACATACTAACACATAAATATATATGTATATATACATAGTAACACATAAATATATATGTATATACACATAATAACACATAAATATATATGTATATAAGCATAGTAACACATAAATATATATGTATATACACATTCTAACACATAAATATATATGTATATATACATAATAACACATAAATATATATGTATATACACATAATAACACATAAATATATATGTATATACACATTCTAACACATAAATATATAGGTGTATATATACATAATAACACATAAATATATATGTATATACACATAGTAACACACATATATATATGTATATACACATAGTAACACATAAATATATATTTATATACACATAATAACACATAAATATATATATGTATATACACAGAGTAACACATAAATATATATGTATATACACAGAGTAACACATAAATATATATGTATATACACAGAGTAACACATAAATATATATGTATATACACAGAGTAACACATAAATATATATGTATATACACAGAGTAACACATAAAGAGCTCAGGCTCAGGAGGGGAGGATACAGATAGTAACTACACCCCCTATCCACTTAGTGCAACTATTCCCCAGAGAGACCAAGGCAGCACCTCACAAATGACTGCACCCCAGAGAGATCTAGGAAACACCTCACAGGCAGCCAGACCAAAGGAAGGCAGTTTACCGGTGGTCCCAATCCTTAAGAATGCAAAACCATATGCATATTCAAAATACAATATACAGAAACCACCCATGGCAACAAGTAACATTGAGTACACTGCTACAAACACAGAAATGGCACAGGTCAATCAGGTTTTTTCGATTGCCCCCCCAGGAAGAGGCGTGGGGGGCAAGATATAGGAGACACGCACAAGGGAAGGTACACACTGAGGAGAAAATAGGAAGCCCAGTGGCCATGAGCGTTATCAACCTTTCCACACATAGTTTGAGTGATCAGGAGAAGAGAGTTTTGGAACTAGGGGTAGGATTTGTGCCCACAACTAGTTTCAATCTCTTTAATACACTCCTTGATGTAAACAAATTGGTCAGAAAGTTGACTCTATATAAACATTTCAACAAAACACAATATGAGGGATCCACCTCTGTAGACTATGGTTCCTCACAAATGACAGAAGAGGGGCGTCTGCTTGATGGCACATTGGATTTTGGGGAACAGTGTGATGTAAGAGCCCTAGAGTCACTCATAACAGAAGGGGGATTGGACTCAGACAATGGACAAACTGTTCTCCCAAAATTCAAAAAGGCATCACAGTTTTACCCCATACATGACAGGGGCCCAGTTATAGAGAAATTCTACTCAAGAGTAGAAAGTGACCTTACCAATCTACATTACCAGGCAAAGAAGCATAGGCTTAATATTACTCCTGCAGAAAGACGAGCACTAAAAGATCTGGGCATGAACCAAAATCTGGTGATCAGGTCAGCAGATAAGGGGGGTTCAATTGTAGTCATGGACACAAAGGATTTCATAAAGGAGGCAGAAAGACAACTTTCCAACATAAGAGAATACAGGGTATTGAAAACTGATCCCACCAAAGTGTTTCAAAAACAACTCAGAGACCTCATAGATGATGGTCTGGAGAGTGGGTTATTAGATAAGGGAACAAGTGAGTTCCTTTATGTTGAACACCAGTATTCAATCATCTGCCCAAGGTGCACAAGTCACTCACAGAGGTCAAGGGAAGGCCTATAGTCAGTGGCATTGGGTCACTCCTTGAACCTCTGTCTGAGTGGCTTGATGCATTACTACAGCCTATGATCAAACAACTAACCAGTTTTGTTTTGGACACAAAACATATTTTGAATCTGGTGTCCGAAATTGACTGGAGTGATGGATATATATGGGTAACAGTAGATGTGAAATCTCTGTACTCATCAATTCCACATAATCAAGGGTTGAAAGCTGTGGATTACTATATGAAACGTTATCACGGGAGAAACCCTGCATTGTGTGAGTTTGTGGGCACAACCACAGAATATTTGCTCACACACAACTTTTTTGAGTTCAATGGCCAGTTCTATCTCCAAATATGTGGTACGGCTATGGGGGCCAAGTTTGCCCCCTCCTACGCCAACCTCTTTATGGGTTGGTGGGAGGAGGACCACATATTTGGAGAAGAAAATCCACACAGGCAGAATATAGTCTTCTATAAAAGATTTATAGACGACCTTCTGTTTATGTGGAAAGGAGATGAAAAAGAAATCCCACATTTCATTGAGTACTTGAATAGAAATGACAGGGGGATTGAGTTCACCTTCGAATTCAATAAACACAGCATTAACTACCTTGATGTAACCTTGTCAGGTAAAATAGGTGAAAAGGTGACTTCAACCATCTTTTGAAAACCAATAACAGGTAACACATTGTTACATGCAAGGAGCTGCCACCCACAAGATGTTTTCAGGGCAGTAGCAAAGGGACAGTATATGAGGGTAAAAAGAAATTGTAGCCATCAGAAAAACTATGAGAAAGAAAGTAAAGACCTAACTACAAGACTAAGAAACAGGGGCTATAGCCATGGTGTCATTAAAAATGCCAGGGACTCTGTTAATACCATGGACAGGGTAACTCTACTCCTGCCTAAGGAGAGTAATATGAGTAAGAGAGAGCCTTTTAATCAGGCCCTTCTCTTTCTAACAGACTATATGGTAGAATACCCCAAAATTTGCAACATCATCAGAAAGCATCTTCATATGCTTTCGGCGGATGATGGACTGGTGGGTCTATCCAAACGAGGTTGCCATTTTTCCTACAGGAAAAACAAAACCATTGGCAACATGATAGCACCGACTAAACTCCAAAAATCTGAACCCAGTGGATCAGCTTGGATGCAAATAAAAGGAATGCATAGATGTAACTACAGGGACTGTGTAGCCTGTGAAAAGGTTGAATGTGGAGTATCTTTTCAGTCGACAGTCACAGGACAACATTTCGACATAAAAACCTGCATTACATGTAGGTCTAAGTATGTCATTTATCTGATAACTTGCGTAGAATGTAAAATTCAATATGTAGGGTTATCTACGAGGGAGATAAGATCTCGCATTAGGGAGCATCTCTCCACGATAAGAAATGGCAAGTCAAGCACTCCCCTAGTGCAACATTTTGCACAAAGACATGAAAAAAGTGCAGAGAGTTTTCCTTGGATGGCCATTAAATATGTTCCTGTACCCCCGAGAGGAGGTGACAGGGTTGAGACCTTGGGCAGACAGGAGGTGTTCTGGATCTTCAAGTTTAAGACCAGAACACCTTCAGGATTAAACTCTGCCTTTGACCTTATCAATTACTGGCATTAACTCTCCATAGAACTTAAAAAAGTGGTCAGAAATAAACTAAAGATAAGGGTATTCTTCATTGTATATCAGAGATAATGGAACCTTATCTCTCACTATTGTGAATATTAAAGATCTCACTTAATGCAGCAAACATGCCCTAACTAGATGGTCCATCTTCAAATCAGTACCCTCTGCACTAAAAATGTAATTCACACCAACTGATACATAGTTTGAAGGATTGAGGGACTGCCCACAGATAAACGGATAACGTGCAAATCAGATGTAAGGATGGTTTAGCTAGTATTTAGAAATTGACAATAAGGGTTACACATAAATGATTGTGAACGCACGGATATTTGATTATAAGTTATAACTAGTTTAAATGCTAAATCCTACCCTTCCCACACAACCTATGTAAATAAAAGCAATATAGCACCTTTTTAGAGACGCCAGATGGAGCGCTAAGGGGTTTAGGGTAAAAAGCACTTGGATTACAGTACATATGAAGGTAGTGAATATTAATGCAAAGACATAGGAGCAGAGAGTATAAAACTATGTACGTAATAAGGGATTATATGCATACATGTGTATTCTTCATTGCAACAGTGTACCCCAAAAAGCAACAGTGCATATGAATTAGACAACTAGTAAACATAAATATGTCAGATTTGAATGCTCGGTGGAAAGTGCAATCAGCTTGTAATTGACAGTGAGCAGGGATTGGCTCCACTGGCTGTCCAATGGGAGAGGGAATGGGCCTTGAAAAAGGCCGCTTGTTTTTACATATTTTATCAGCTAAGACTACGGCTGAATAGCCGAAACGCGTCAGCTGTTTCTTTCCTTCACCCACCACTTGGACAATCAGCTGCTGCCAGAGTCAACTGAAGCACTGTCAAGAAACTTTTTCGTTGTATTATGAATTTTATGCTTTATCAATTGAGCGTTATTTGACAAACGCTGCAATTCTCATCTACCGGTGCTCCTGTCCTCTCTTTCTATATTACTATACACATACTAATACATAAATATATATGTATATACACATAATAACACATAAATATATATGTATATACTTAATAACACATAAATTATATATGTATATACACATAATAACACATAAATATATATGTATATACACATAACACATAAATATATATGTATATACACATAGTAACACATAAATATATATGTATATACGCAGAGTAACACATAAATATATATGTATATACACATAGTAACACATAAATATATATGTATATACACATAGTAACACATAAATATATATGTATATACACATAGTGACACATAAACATATATGTATATACACATTCTAACACATAAATATATATGTATATACACATACTAATACATAAATATATATGTATATACACATACTAATACATAAATATATATGTATATACACATACTAATACATAAATATATATGTATATACACATACTAATACATAAATATATATGTATATACACATAGTAACACATAAATATATATGTATATACACATAATAACACATAAATATATATGTATATACACATAGTAACACATATATATTTATGTATATACACATAGTAACACATAAATATATATGTACAGGGAGTGCAGAATTATTAGGCAAATGAGTATTTTGACCACATCATCCTCTTTATGCATGTTGTCTTACTCCAAGCTGTATAGGCTCGAAAGCCTACTACCAATTAAGCATATTAGGTGATGTGCCTCTCTGTAATGAGAAGGGGTGTGGTCTAATGACATCAACACCCTATATCAGGTGTGCATAATTATTAGGCAACTTCCTTTCCTTTGGCAAAATGGGTCAAAAGAAGGACTTGACAGGCTCAGAAAAGTCAAAAATAGTGAGATATCTTGCAGAGGGATGCAGCACTCTTAAAATTGCAAAGCTTCTGAAGCGTGATCATCGAACAATCAAGCGTTTCATTCAAAATAGTCAACAGGGTCGCAAGAAGCGTGTGGAAAAACTAAGGCGCAAAATAACTGCCCATGAACTGAGAAAAGTCAAGCGTGCAGCTGCCAAGATGCCACTAGCCACCAGTTTGGCCATATTTCAGAGCTGCAACATCACTGGAGTGCCCAAAAGCACAAGGTGTGCAATACTCAGATACATGGCCAAGGTAAGAAAGGCTGAAAGACGACCACCACTGAACAAGACACACAAGCTGAAACGTCAAGACTGGGCCAAGAAATATCTCAAGACTGATTTTTCTAAGGTTTTATGGACTGATGAAATGAGAGTGAGTCTTGATGGGCCAGATGGATGGGCCCGTGGCTGGATTGGTAAAGGGCAGAGAGCTCCAGTCCGACTCAGACGCCAGCAAGGTGGAGGGGGAGTACTGGTTTGGGCTGGTATCATCAAAGATGAGCTTGTGGGGCCTTTTCGGGTTGAGGATGGAGTCAAGCTCAACTCCCAGTCCTACTGCCAGTTTCTGGAAGACACCTTCTTCAAGCAGTGGTACAGGAAGAAGTCTGCATCCTTCAAGAAAAACATGATTTTCATGCAGGACAATGCTCCATCACACGCGTCCAAGTACTCCACAGCGTGGCTGGCAAGAAAGGGTATAAAAGAAGAAAATCTAATGACATGGCCTCCTTGTTCACCTGATCTGAACCCCATTGAGAACCTGTGGTTCATCATCAAATGTGAAATTTACAAGGAGGGAAAACAGTACACCTCTCTGAACAGTGTCTGGGAGGCTGTGGTTGCTGCTGCACGCAATGTTGATGGTGAACAGATCAAAACACTGACAGAATCCATGGATGGCAGGCTTTTGAGTGTCCTTGCAAAGAAAGGTGGCTATATTGGTCACTGATTTGTTTTTGTTTTGTTTTTGAATGTCAGAAATGTTTATTTGTGAATGTTGAGATGTTATATTGGTTTCACTGGTAAAAATAAATAATTGAAATGGGTATATATTTGTTTTTTGTTAAGTTGCCTAATAATTATGCACAGTAATAGTCACCTGCACACACAGATATCCCCCTAAAATAGCTAAAACTAAAAACTACTTCCAAAAATATTCAGCTTTGATATTAATGAGTTTTTTGGGTTCATTGAGAACATGGTTGTTGTTCAATAATAAAATTAATCCTCAAAAATACAACTTGCCTAATAATTCTGCACTCCCTGTATATACACATAGTAACACATAAATATATATGTATATACACATAGTAACACATAAATATATATGTATATACACATAGTAACACATAAATATATATGTATATACACATAGTAACACATAAATATATATGTATATACACAGTGTGTGTGTATATATATGTATATATATATGTGTGTGTGTGTGTGTATATATATATATATATATATATATATATATATATATATATATGTGTGTGTGTATGTGTGTATATATATATATATATATATATATATATGTGTGTATGTGTATATATATGTATGTGTGTGTGTGTGTGTGTGTGTGTGTGTGTGTGTGTGTGTGTGTGTGTGTATATATATATATATATATATATATATATACACACACACTGCTCAAAAAAATAAAGGGAACACTAAAATAACACATCCTAGATCTGAATTAATTAAATATTCTAATGAAATACTTTGTTCTTTACATAGTTGAATGTGCTGACAACAACATCACACAAAAATTTAAAATAAGGAAATCAAAAATTTCAACCCATGGAGGTCTGGATTTGGAGTCACACTCAAAATTAAAGTGGAAAAACACACTACAGGCTGATCCAACTTTGATGTAATGTCCTTAAAACAAGTCAAAATGAGGCTCAGTAGTGTGTGTGGCCTCCACGTGTCTGTATGACCTCCCTACAACGCCTGTGCATGCTCCTGATGAAGTGGCAGATGGTCTCCTGAGGGATCTCCTCCCAGACCTGGACTAAAGCATCTGCCAACTCCTGGACAGTCTGTGGTGCAACGTGAAGTTGGTAGATGGAGAGAGACATGATGTCCCAGATGTGCTCAATTGGATTCAGGTCTGGGGAACGGGCGGGCCAGTCCATAGCATCAATACCTTTGTCTTGCTGGAACTGCTGACACACTCCAGCCACATGAGGTCTAGCATTGTCTTGCATTAGGAGGAACCCAGGGCCAACCGCACCAGCATATGGTCTCACAAGGGGTCTGAGGATCTCATCTCGGTACCTAATGGCAGTCAGGCTACCTCTGGCAAGCACATGGAGGGCTGTGCGGCCCCCCAAAAAATGCCACCCCACACCATTACTGACCCACTGTCAAACCGGTTATGCTGGAGGATGTTGCAGGCAGCAGAAAGTTCTCCACGGCATCTCCAGACTCTGTCACGTCTGTCACATGTGCTCAGTGTGAACCTGCTTTTATCTGTGAAGAGCACAGGGCGCCAGTGGCGAATTTGCCAATCTTGGTGTTCTCTGGCAAATGCCAAACATCCTGTACGGTGTTGGGCTGTAAGCACAACCCCCACCTGTGGACGTCGAGCCCTCATACCATCCTCATGGAGTCTGTTTCTGACCGTTTGAGCAGACACATGCACATTTGTGGCCTGCTGGAGGTCATTTTGCAGGGCTCTGGCAGTGCTCCTCCTGTTCCTCCTTGCACAAAGGCGGAGGTAGCGGTCCTGCTGCTGGGGTTGTTGCCCTCCTACGGCCTCCTCCACGTCTCCTGATGTACTAGCCTGTCTCCTGGTAGCGCCTCCATGCTCTGGACACTACACTGACAGACACAGCAAACCTTCTTGCCACAACTCGCATTGATGTGCCATCCTGGATGAGCTGCACTACCTGAGCCACTTGTGTGGGTTGTAGACTCCGTCTCATGCTACCACTAGAGTGAAAGCACCGCCAGCATTCAAAAGTGACCAAAACATCAGCCAGAAAGCATAGGAACTGAGAAGTGGTCTGTGGTCACCACCTGCAGAACCACTCCTTTATTGGGGGTGTCTTGCTAATTGCCTATAATTTCCACCTGTTGTCTATCCCTTTTGCACAACAGCATGTGAAATTGATTGTCACTCAGTGTTGCTTCCTAAGTGGACAGTTTGATTTCACAGAAGTGTGATTGACTTGGAGTTAAATTGTGTTGTTTAAGTGTTCCCTTTATTTTTTGAGCAGTATATATATATATATATATATATATATATATATATATATATATATATATTTTTTTTTTTTTTCTTCTTCTTTTTTTTAAACATTTTAATTTGACTGAAAATGAGCCCTGCTCCTGTCCAGGAATCCATTACAGGCATATAGCAGTAGGGGTGGGGGGCTGCTCCTTTCAGAAATGCTGTGCCTTGCTGATATAAAATACATTGTAGATGCAGTTAAGTTAACCCAGCAGCAGAGGGGACTGCAGTTTTAGCCTTTTTGGGAGCCGTGGGGTTAACTGCATCTGCTATGTATTTAAGCTATTTGTCAGAGAGCAGGAGATTGCAGACATCCCTAGGGCGAAATATAAGTAAGTGGCTTTCTCTCCTCTTCATTCCTGCAAGGGCTCTGCTTTTAGATTTCTAGATTGATCGGCTGCTTATGAGAACAGAAAGTGAAAGTGAAAGAGCCATTTTACAAATGTCTGCTAAAAGTAACCACTAGATGGAGCTGGTTTGCAAGAAATCACAAATAAATCAATGCATTACAGACACTTCTAAAGGTGTTTTTTATGTAGGAAAAAATTGTGACTCCTCGCGGTTTTAAAATCGCGGCGATTAATCGTGGTTTTAAATCGCATATGCGATTAATCGTGCAGCCCTAATATGTATAAACACATAGTAACACATAAATATATATGTATATACACACAGTAACACATAACTATATATGTATATACACATAATAACACATAAATATATATGTATATACACATAGTAACACATATATATATGTATATACACACAGTAACACATAAATATATATGTATATACACATACTAACAAATAAATATATATGTATATACACATAGTAACACATAAATATATATGTATATACACATACTAACACATAAATATATATGTATATACACATAGTAACACATAATTATATATGTATATACACATAGTAACACCTAAATAAATATGTATATACACATAGTAACACCTAAATAAATATGTATATACACATAGTAACACATAATTATATATGTATATACACATAGTAACACCTAAATAAATATGTATATACACATAGTAACACATAAATATATATGTATATACACATAGTAACACAAATATATATGTATATACACACAGTAACAGATAACTATATATGTATATACACACAGTAACACATAAATATATATGTATATACACATAGTAACACATAAATATATATGTATATACACATAGTAACAAATAAATATATATGTATATACACATAGTAACATAAATATATATGTATAAACACATAGTAACACATAAATATATATGTATATACACATAGTAACACATAATTATATATGTATATACACATAGTAACACATAAATATATATGTATATACACATAGTAACACCTAAATAAATATGTATATACACATAGTAACACAAATATATATGTATATACACACAGTAACAGATAACTATATATGTATATACACACTAACACATAAATATATATGTATATACACATAGTAACACATTAATATATATGTATATACACATAATAACACATAAATATATATGTATATACACATACTAACACATAAATATAGATGTATATACACATAGTAACACATAAATATATCTGTATATACACATACTAGCACATAAATATATCTGTATTTACACATAGTAACACATAAATATATATGTATATACACATACTAACACATAAATATATATGTATATACACATACTAACACATAAATATATATGTATATACACATACTAACACATAAATATATATGTATATACACATAATAACACATAAATATATATGTATATACACATAATAACACATAAATATATATGTATATACACATAGTAACACATAAATATATATGTATATACACATAGTAACACATAAATATATATGTATATACACATAATAACACATAAATATATATGTATATACACATACTAACACATAAATATATATGTATATACACATACTAACACATAAATATATATGTATATACACACAGTAACACATAAATATATATGTATATACACATACTAACACATAAATATATATGTATATACACATACTAACACATAAATATATATGTATATACACATACTAACACATAAATATATATGTATATACACATACTAACACATAAATATATATGTATATACACATAGTAACACATAAATATATATGTATATACACATAGTAACACATAAATATATATGTATATACACATAGTAACACATAAATATATATGTATATACACATACTAACACATAAATATATATGTATATACACATACTAACACATAAATATATATGTATATACACATACTAACACATAAATATATATGTATATACACATACTAACACATAAATATATATGTATATACACAGTGTGTGTGTATATATATGTATATATATATGTGTATGTGTGTGTGTGTGTATATGTATATATATATATATATATATATATATATATATATATATATATATATATATATATATATATATATTTATATATAACCAAAATAGTTAGAAAAGAGCTCTACAAAATCTAAAGAGCTAAAGCGGATACCTGGCCGCACCAAAAACACCCTCGCAGTATAGTTGGAAATGACATCCTAAACAGGTTTACTGAACATATACATTTTAATAAAAACATAGCCAGAAAGATACATGCTGAAAAAATGGCAATGAACAAATTTCAAGTTGCAGGTGTAGTGCACTACTGACGTCTGTTGGCTAGCATATGTAGGATTAAAATCGACTCATGAGAAAGTCCATCTTTAATACCGGGCACTTGAGTGTTAAAAAACACGCTCCGGTTACAGATAAACAGAATACCGTCCTTGATATCTCAATGCCATATATTTGATCCGGTACCGGATTTAAGACAATAATATGAGAGTCCAAGAAAGGTAATACACTGTTGAAAGCTTAATCCCATGTGCAAATGTTACACCAAACTTCAAGATTGCAGGGTGCAAGACTTATTACTGCATGGCTTACCTCCGCTTTCTTCACACACTCTACGGTATTACCTGACAGGATCTCATCCGTGGTGTGACTTACAGCGATGTATTCTGCCTATGCAGCTCTTCACTTGCTCTGATATTCGAACTTGATATTGCCAGATTCACAGCATATCCACCATGCCGGCGTCCTCCACACTGTGTCTTGCTCAAAACATTACGCGTTTCGCCCCTCCCCCTTTCCGGGCTGAACTCAGGGCTTCATCAGATGTGTCTAATTAGACACCACAGCAGACTTTTAAACACTGGTGCAGATACAAAGTTACATCCCCTTCATGGATTTTAAAGGGGAATGTGTAGTGCATGTAAATTTTAAATGGCCACAATTAAATAACTAAATACACTTTACGTGCAACTAAGCTAAACAATATAGCATATTTACAATTTCTAAGTTCTTGGAAAATACATGATACATAATGATAAACAGCATTAAACTTTTGATTTCACTTATACACTGAGAGGCACTTATGAAAACATATTAAAATGCTCACTTTTAAGCACATATTTGTGTTGTTTAACAGTGTATTATGTAATAAGGAATAATTACAAAAAACAAGAAAATTCTATTTTTTCATTCAAGCCAAGGGGAGAGAGGGTGTTAAGTCTATACATCCAACGTGACTCATGCTGGAGCAATAGTTGGTCAATATTACCTCCTCTCCTCCTTGGCTTGATATGCTCTATA
Source organism: Bombina bombina (assembly GCF_027579735.1). Taxonomy (NCBI): domain Eukaryota; kingdom Metazoa; phylum Chordata; class Amphibia; order Anura; family Bombinatoridae; genus Bombina; species Bombina bombina. The sequence continues at coordinate 6,315,864 of NC_069508.1, forward strand.
CCCAGTACTCTAAGGAGAGAGAAATCAGAGTTATGCATTTTTTGAAAATGTCTGGCAACTGGACTATCCGACTCTTTGTCCTTAATGCTGTCTCTGTGTTCCCTCACCCTTTCCTTTAATTCTCGTGTTGTTTTCCCAATGTAAAATTTGGGACACGAACAGTGTAACATATAAATCACATTTGTGGTATTGCAGACTATTCTTTCATTTATGTGGTAAGACCTTTCTGAATGTTCAGTGCAAAAATTTGAGGCTTTAACTATGTACTTGCAGTACACACATCTGCCACAAGGTTCGCAACCTTTCCTAGTTTGTGTCTGTGTTAGCCAATTTTTGGGGTATCTCTTTGGAACTCACTATGGACTAATTTGTCTTTGATGCTAGGTGCTCTTTTGGCAGTGAGCAGTGGATATTCAGAAATGTATTTAGCAATTGAACTGTCATTAGACAAAATGTGCCAATGTTTGTTAAGGATATTACGCAATTTATTCCAATGGGAATTGTATTTAGTTATGAGACGAATTTCACTCTCTTCCTTTGGCTTTTCAGTTGCTCTGTATAATAATTCATTTCTGGGTTTCTGCCTAGCCCTAAGCCAGCCTTTTTTTACTTGATTTTTTGAGTATCCTCTCTGAAGAAACCTCTGAGCCATCTCACTGGCCTGCTTTTCAAAATCTGGTTCAGTGGAACAGCATCTCTTGAGCCTCAAGAACTGTCCCACTGGAATGCCATTTTTTAACGCTTCAGGATGGTGACTAGAGGCGTATAACAGATTATTAGTTGCTGTTTCTTTACGAAACACTTTGGTTTTTAATAATCCATTTTCAATAGTCAATTTGAGATCCAAGAAGGTAGTTTCCTTATTACTTATTTGGTGAGTTAAGAACAAATTCCTATTGTTTTTGTTCAATGTGGCAAACCTAGCCACTTCTGGACTATAACGTAAGAAAGGTTGTCTGTGACAGACCCTTCGGTCAGGACTGAAAGTGTTAACTTTATTTTCTAACCACAAGTGGCTGGCTCCAGCTACAATCTAATTAATGCTTAGCATTCTATTGTTTGATCACCCCCAGAGAGAAACGCCTAAGTGATAAGGAGAGTCAAGAGTGTCCTGTGGTTGAAGTGTTTAAGTAATATAATCCTATTGTATCATGTCAAGGGCGCTTCTCCCTTTTATCTAATGTACAACATTCTTTCCACCCCCATCTGGGGGGGGGGGGTCAAAAACCTGTATAAATCTGTATGCTGCCTTCAAATAAAGTGTTATTCTGTTTAAAACCTGAAAACTGGCTGGGTTGTGAACTGCTGATTCCCTATGCAGGACATTGTTCCCTGGTGTTAACCCTTGGTATCCGGTTGGTACCGTTACAATTGGTGGCAAGCGACGGAATGAACCTTATCGCCCAGAAGAGCAACTACACAAGCCAGTAACCTCAGGAAGAGGGGGATTACTACAATACTGACTAAGATGGAAGGAGTACCAGGGACCGAAGTGAATGGAGATGGATTATTCTAAGCTAAAGAGACAAACGTAAAAGGAACTGCTAGAAGCCAGGGGAAAGATAGGCAGCAGCAAACCCAAGGCTATATTAATTGCTGAGCTGATGGAGGGAGACAGAGCTCGCAGCGCTACGCCTCCAGCAGCCATGGAGGAGACCCTATACCAGAGGGAAATGAGGACCAGGCTGGAATTTTTACCCCAACCTGTACCACGGGATATGCTATCCGTGGTAATGGCAGATGTGCAGGAGTACGTGATGGCACACAGTCCGCGGAATGCATCCTCCCGAGCAGAATCCATTTTGGACGCACTCAGCAACCCAGTAAGACCCAAAATCCCATACCATGCATTTAAAATGTTTTGTGAGGAGAAGGATGAGATTGATGGGTATTTACAGGATTTTGAGAGACTGTGCGAGTTACATGATTTGGAGCAGTCCGTATGGGTGCCGGTGCTAGCAGGCAAGCTAGCCGGTAGGGCAGCGGAAGCGTATCGCGCTGTACCCAGGGAGGACAGCAAGGATTACGCTAAAGTGAAGAGAGCGATCTTGGAAAGATATGCCATTACCTCAGAGGCATACCGGCGCAAGTTTAGAGGCCTGCGCAAGCCAGAAAGAGATTCCCATGCAGAGTGGGCCCACAAGCTGGATCAAGCATCTCAGGGGTGGATACAGGCCAGCCAAGCTACCACCATGGAAGAATTGCGACAACTGATGCTGTTGGAGCAATTCTTTAACGGCTTGTCCCCAGAAGCCCAAGAATGGGTGAGAGATCGAAAACCCCTCACCTTAACCGAAGCAGCCAGATTAGCAGACCAGCATTTTGATGCCAGGAGGCACCATGGACTACAGCCTAACAACGGACGGGCTAATATACAATGCCACACCTGCAAGCAGTGGGGACATATGGCACGTGAGTGCACCCAAAATCGGAGCAGACAAGCTTGGAACCAGGTCAGACAGAACCTGGCCCCAAGGGCGGCTGCTCACCATTACCAAACGGAGCCAGCCGCTCATGAGGTGTTGAGCACCCAAGCCGAGGAACCCCTGGGAATTCTGCATGAGGTGATGTCGGTCCAGGGACTTCGGGATTCGGGAGCTACTTTAACCCTGATAGCTCCCCATTTGGTGCCGGATACAGCACCCACTGGCGGATCCGTGGCAGTACGAGGGGCAGGGGGAGCAGTATACCGATTGCCCACTGCTAGAGTGGAGTACAGACCCCCAGTCACCCCAGCAGCTGCCAGTTACCAACCCCCGGCGCACCGCTATACCACACGGCCTCCGGCCACGAACTACCCTCAGAGAGCCCGGTTCAATTCGCGGGGCTACTCACAACCTATTCGGTGCTTTGGATGTAAGCAACTAGGGCACAAAAGACCAGAGTGTCCCCTAAATGCAGCGAATCAAGCACAGTCCTGGAGAAGACCCGCTGGCGGAATCCCACATAATCCTCAGCCTGTGGCCCGCTACGTAGAGGCGCCAGAATGCTGGGGCAGCCTACATGAAGCAGACCCCGTGCAAGCTGCCCACCGGAATAACCGGCAACGGGTTAAAGTGAATGGGAAGGAGGTCAGTTGTCTACGGGATACTGGTGCTACCATGACCTTGCTTCAAGAGAACTTGGTGCCTGAGAAACAGCACACTGGAGACACTGTGGCTGTGAGGGTAGCAGGGGGCACTGTGTTCCGCCTACCTGTTGCCAGGGTACATTTGGATTGGGGAGTGGGCGCTAGACTTGTGAATGTGGGGGTCAAGAAGGACTTACCTGCTGATGTTCTCCTTGGAAATGACTTGGCCCCCCTTGTTTCTGCCTATGCTCCCATGGATCCCGCTAATGTTAACCCTGTGACTACCCAAGCCCAGTCCCTCCGGGAAGAGACGCTTCCATGTTTGGGGTGGGGGCAGTACTGAGCCAAGTTGGAGCAGATGGCGGAGAACACCCCGTAGCTTACTTGAGCCGAAAGTTGTTGCCCCGGACATCCCCAAGCCGATCCGTTGGGATCAGACTGTGTATGCCGGCTTGGTTCTGGGGGAGCATTGTGGCAAACCTAGCCACTTCTGGACTATAACGTAAGAAAGGTTGTCTGTGACAGACCCTTCGGTCAGGACTGAAAGTGTTAACTTTATTTTCTAACCACAAGTGGCTGGCTCCAGCTACAATCTAATTAATGCTTAGCATTCTATTGTTTGATCACCCCCAGAGAGAAACGCCTAAGTGATAAGGAGAGTCAAGAGTGTCCTGTGGTTGAAGTGTTTAAGTAATATAATCCTATTGTATCATGTCAAGGGCGCTTCTCCCTTTTATCTAATGTACAACATTCTTTCCACCCCCATCTGGGGGGGGGGGGGGTCAAAAACCTGTATAAATCTGTATGCTGCCTTCAAATAAAGTGTTATTCTGTTTAAAACCTGAAAACTGGCTGGGTTGTGAACTGCTGATTCCCTATGCAGGACATTGTTCCCTGGTGTTAACCCTTGGTATCCGGTTGGTACCGTTACATTCAACATCTCAACAAATTTGTTGGCCGAAACTTCATCCCCTTTCCACAAAACCAGGATGTCGTCCACATAGCGCAGCCATAGGGCGACGTGAGCCTCCACCCATATATCTAATTCCTGGAAAACATCAACTGCTTCCCAGACGCCTAGATGTAAACAGGCATAGGTGGGGGCGCACGCCGCACCCATGGCTGTGCCTCTTAACTGTCTATAAAATTTGCCATCAAACATGAATATGTTTTTAGTTAACACAAATTCCAACAGTTTGAGTACTAAGGTAGTGTTGTCACTGTACTCTTCACCACGTAGTTTAAGGAAGTATTCAGCTGCTTCCAAGCCTACCTGATGTGAAATAGAAGAGTACAGTGACTCCACATCAAGAGTGAGCAGAAGCATGTCTGGCTCCATTTTTATCTTATCCAATTTTCTTAAAACATCCCCTGTGTCTTGCACATAGGAGGACAATTCAGTTAGGAAGGGACGTAGAAAAAAAATCTGCATATCTACTTATCCCTTCTGTAGGTCCCCCAATGCCCGACACTATGGGACGTCCCGGAGGATTAGTGATGCTTTTATTCAGCTTGGGGATGCAGTAGAAAGTAGGTACTACTGGGTGTGTCGGAGTTAGAAATTCAAATTCTTTTTTGGTTATTAGTCCTGACTCTTTTGCTTGCCTCAGGATGCTGAATAAATCATCACAGGATTTTTCATAAATTTGTCTTGTGACAACCTCATATTGTTCCCTTACACCAAGCTGTCTCAAGACTTCTTTCACATAGTCAGCCTGGTTAAGGATGGCAATATTACCGCCCTTATCGGATGGTTTGATCTGAATTTCTTTTTTACTCATCAATTCTTTTAAAGCTCTTCTCTCTTTTTTGCTTAAATTATCACTCACTATACCTGATACTCCTATATTACTTACATCTCTTTCCACACATTTAACAAAAGTATGGACACTAGGAGATAAGGACAGTTGGGGCATAAATTTGGACGTAGCTTTAAAATTTGATTTTTTGGGCTAACTCGTGCCCATATTAGTCTCCTCCTGTTCTTCTAATAAAGATACTAAATTTGCAACTACTTCAGCATCCTCACTCTCATCAGGGCTACTGCTCTGGGATCTGTTTCACCACAATTTTTTAAGTAAGATTTTCCTTGCAAAAAGGTTTAAATCTTTCACAAATTCGAATTTATCTAAACCATTAGAGGGACAGAATGATAATCCTTTGTTTAAAAGGTCAATATGTGCTATACTTAAACTAACTGTAGAGAGGTTAATTACTGACATTTCCTCTTCCATATTTGTTAGTTTGTATTTTCCCAGAATTGACTCTCCTTCCTCTGATTCCTGGTTGTCATTCGATACTGAGGACTGCTCCTGTATCTCCCTCCTCTGCTCCTTTGTCTCTGCCTGCTGGAAAAAGTTCGACCACCTCCCCCTCTTTCGTCTGCCTCCTCTCCGGGTCCTACCCCTAAAGGGATCCTCCCCTGTAGTGCAATTCTTATATTTTGGGGGCCATTCTCTAATTCATTCTCAGAGTTATCTGTGCCTGAGTCATACGCATATCTGGTGCTGTTATTATTTCTATATATATATATATATATATAGTTCCTTTCTTGAAATCATCCTGATCCCTGACCATTTTGCGCCTTTTTCTAAACTTAATTTCGCCTTGCAATCGCTCTAAGGTTTTTTGAGCCTCTTTGTTAAGTTTATCAAAGGCTGGGTCATTGGCATAAAGGTTTACCTGTTCATAAATTTTATTTGTCTCAATTTTACTTTCCTCCAATCTTTTTTCATCCTCATCAATCATTAATTGCATCAACTCCAAAGTGCATCGTGTTAATATTGCACTCCATTTTTGAATAAAGTCAGTGTTTGCTTCTACTCCTCTTAAATTTATACCTGGGTCTAGTCTGATCCTCAAACCTCTGGGGATCAATTCTTCTTTAACATACCTCTGTAAGCTAGCTAGCTCCCATTTGATTTTAAGTTCCTTAATTGCTTTTTTCTTATATTCCTTAAATGCTGAAAATACATCATTACTTTTTTCTTTTCTTTTTTTTTTCAATATTGGTTTCGTCAATATTGATAGAGGGTTTAAACGCTTCATCAATATCACTAACCCATTTCTCCTCAGTTAATTTAAATGCCATTTTGCTAGTATTCAGTTGCTCATATATGTTCTGAAAAACCCGTTATTTTGATATCATATCACAAACCTACTGTGTAATTTTGATTCTGATGCTCACCTAAAGAAATAAGGTCAAATGCAACTTATATGTTACGTGTTATGTTTCTAGGGATAGGGGGCACACACTGTGTGCCCCCTATCCCTAGAAACATATATATATATATATATATATGTATGTGTGTGTGTGTATATATATATATATATATATATATATATATATATATATATATATATATATATATATATATATATATACACACTGCTCAAAAAAATAAAGGGAACACTAAAATAACAAATCCTAGATCTGAATTAATTAAATATTCTAATGAAATACTTTGTTCTTTACATAGTTAAATGTGCTGACAACAACATCACACAAAAATTTAAAATAAGGAAATCAAAAATTTCAACGCATGGAGGTCTGGATTTGGAGTCACACTCAAAATTAAAGTGGAAAAAACACACTACAGGCTGATCCAACTTTGATGTAATGTCCTTAAAACAAGTCAAAATGAGGCTCAGTAGTGTGTGTGGCCTCCACGTGCCTGTATGACCTCCCTACAACGCCTGTGCATGCTCCTGATGAAGTGGCGGATGGTCTCCTGAGGGATCTCCTCCCAGACCTGGACTAAAGCATCTGCCAACTCCTGGACAGTCTGTGGTGCAACGTGAAGTTGGTAGATGGAGAGAGACATGATGTCCCAGATGTGCTCAATTGGATTCAGGTCTGGGGAACGGGCGGGCCAGTCCATAGCATCAATACCTTTGTCTTGCTGGAACTGCTGACACACTCCAGCCACATGAGGTCTAGCATTGTCTTGCATTAGGAGGAACCCAGGGCCAACCGCACCAGCATATGGTCTCACAAGGGGTCTGAGGATCTCATCTCGGTACCTAATGGCAGTCAGGCTACCTCTGGCGAGCACATGGAGGGCTGTGCGGCCCCCCAAAAAATGCCACCCCACACCATTACTGACCCACTGCCAAACCGGTTATGCTGGGGATGTTGCAGGCAGCAGAAAGTTCTCCACGGCATCTCCAGACTCTGTCACGTCTGTCACATGTGCTCAGTGTGAACCTGCTTTTATCTGTGAAGAGCACAGGGCGCCAGTGGCGAATTTGCCAATCTTGGTGTTCTCTGGCAAATGCCAAACATCCTGTACGGTGTTGGGCTGTAAGCACAACCCCCACCTGTGGACGTCGAGCCCTCATACCATCCTCATGGAGTCTGTTTCTGACCGTTTGAGCAGATACATGCACATTTGTGGCCTGCTGGAGGTCATTTTGCAGGGCTCTGGCAGTGCTCCTCCTGTTCCTTCTTGCACAAAGGCGGAGGTAGCGGTCCTGCTGCTGGGGTTGTTGCCCTCCTACGGCCTCCTCCACGTCTCCTGATGTACTGGCCTGTCTCCTGGTAGCGCCTCCATGCTCTGGACACTACACTGACAGACACAGCAAACCTTCTTGCCACAACTTGCATTGATGTGCCATCCTGGATGAGCTGCACTACCTGAGCCACTTGTGTGGGTTGTAGACTCCGTCTCATGCTACCACTAGAGTGAAAGCACCGCCAGCATTCAAAAGTGACCAAAACATCAGCCAGAAAGCATAGGAACTGAGAAGTGGTCTGTGGTCACCACCTGCAGAACCACTCCTTTATTGGGGGTGTCTTGCTAATTGCCTATAATTTCCACCTGTTGTCTATCCCTTTTGCACAACAGCATGTGAAATTGATTGTCACTCAGTGTTGCTTCCTAAGTGGACAGTTTGATTTCACAGAAGTCCGATTGACTTGGAGTTAAATTGTGTTGTTTAAGTGTTCCCTTTATTTTTTTGAGCAGTATATATATATATATATATATATATATATATATATATATATATATATATATATATATATATATATATATATATATATATATATATATATATATATATATATATATATATATATATATATATATATAGAGAGAGAGAGTACTGGTAAGGAAGGAGGGCACTCTCACAGGACTTCATACATAGAGTAATCTTTTATTATAGTTCTTAACAAAAGTGCATTGTCAACGTTTCGGCCTTTTCTTAGGCCTTCTTCAAGACAAATTTCATGATCTAAAAACATGAACAAAAAATTTAAAAAATTAAAATAAAATACATTGCAAATATATGATATCCAAATATACACCGAATTGTGATCCTCCACCAAGACAAACCAAGGTGGCCCAAGTGAAATTTAAAACCGCTTCAATTGAAGCAAAAAATCATGACAATCACCAACCAGGGGAGACGTGAACAGAAGATAATAGGATATTAAACCAGACAAAAGAAAAGAAGAACAACGAATGATACAGAGTATAGCAAAGAGAATGAAATAATAGCCAACAAAAAGAAAGAAAAAGACACACATATAGAATAACCATAGTCCCATTGGAATATAAGCATCCAGTATAAGTGGTATACTATATAACACCAATTAATAAGCGTAAATCAAAATGCACTGATCTAGGAACAAACCGTCATAGCGATAGTTCAACTAACAGGCAAAATAATTCAGGTAAAGCACGCCACAAGCTCAAGCTACTTTAACACACCATATGGATCCTAAATCTATGTTCATCTATTACATATAATCAGGACAATTGAGAGTAACTACAGCGGGTGCCATCCACTGGTCATTTACTCTGTTATCACTCCTCTATCAGGCAAAATCGTCACAACGGTGCACACCATATCAACCAAGATCCGTCATACAGTGACAGCAATAGTGTAACTGGCAACCACAAACCGCTGGTTAACAGACCCACAAGGCAGCCTTATATATCTCACCGCAATATTTACAACTGCTCATCTCGTAATCAAGTACACATACCAATCCGTGCAATATTTCACAAAGTGATTAGCCAACACGTATGTTACCGCTATACATCAATACTAAAAAGGCTCACCAATAACAGACATGTAAATACAAATATTATCATAGCCTTAGACCGCGGCGCAACCCGTATAGCAACCATCATCATATGCGTGTAAAGTAGAAGAAAAACCTCCTGGGCCATGGCCCTTCTTACCTGAGCTCGTGCGGAACACAGCGTCCGCGTTACACTCCTAGAATGACTGAGACATTAATGAAAAAACAGCCGCCAATTACGCCCTTAAAAAGGGGCGAGCGCACCCCCCGCAAAGGCCAATCACAACACGCGCCGCTGACACACCTCAGCTGGTCGCGCAACAGAGGCAAATGCATCACAGACCATACTACGCGTGTGACAGGTGGATAACCCAATTCAGTTCATAGCCACAAGTGCCGGCCACATAGCCCAGATCGTAAAAAGAAACACAGCCCAATATAGATATGTAACAGACCTCAGTGCACCATTCATGGTGTAAGGTCATTTCCCAGCCGCCAAAGACAGAAGGGTCCGGTATTCGTTATATTGAGGGCAGTGATACAACCCACGGCTGGAAATATATCCCAATTAAAGAAACCAAAATATTGGTAAAGGCAAAATATTGAACATACAGCCGCCACACCAGTGGCATATCCCATCAAACATAGAGTATTACCTAGTGATCAGAATGATCTATGGAACTAACCAATCATATCAAAACTATGTAATATACCTATGTACCTAGGGGTCATGAGCAAATTCAACTAGTCCGTGAGAGATAGTAATAGAACACCCCAAGTGGGGGCCTAGGGATAGCAGGAAACCACGTAAATCCAATACCCACTGCAAGTGTGCCCAGAGTGAAAAAGACATCAAAGAGGAAAACAAGTAGTGTAAATCAAAAGAATAAAGCATAGTCAATACTGGCATTTAAGCCATTTGGAGCAAGAGTGTTTAATCTATGGATCCATCTTGCTTCACTCCTGAGGAGTTCAGAGTTTCTGTCACCCCCCCGTTTCAAGGGTGCCACCCTATCGATGAGCATAGCCCTAAGGGTGGATACAGCATGACGTTGCTCCAGAAATGTCTTGCCACAGGCTGGTCCGAGTGGCCATCTTTTAAGGCCGCTCTAATAGCGCTCTTATGATTGGCGAGTCTCTCTCGAAACGGGGTGATGGTTTTGCCTACATAGAACAGTCCACATGGACAGGACAGTAGATAAACCACGAAATCAGATGGGCACGTTAGTCTGTGCCTTATTGCAAGGCTCTTATTGGTGGTGGGATGATGAAATCGTTCTCCTGTGATAAGGGAGCTGCAAGTCACGCAACTCCCGCACTTATAACATCCATTCTTAAGAGGTTTTAGCCACGTTTTCTCTTTCTTCCAAGGGTCAGTTCTCATCAAATGTGATTTGAGGCTTCTTCCACTTTTGTGCACCACCCTGGGAGGGGTTTTTTCTTTGAACGGTAGTGATTTATCTCCACTTATAAGCGGCCAGTTCTTATAGATCACCTTCCGCAATGCACCTGTGGCCGGAGTAAACCTGGTCACCAGGTTCAGGGTCAGTTCATCTTTGGTAGGGTCTTTACCCAATCCTCTGGCTACTAAACAACTTCGTTCCTGCTGTTTCACTTCTTCGAGGATTTTTTGCACCATTAGCGGATTATAACCTCTATTGAGGAATTTTATTTTCATCTCCTCAAGCTGGTGTAACATCATTTCATGGTCGGAGTTGTTGCGTATAACACGCATCAATTGGGACTTGACAATTCCCTTCTTGAGTTGAGGAGGGTGGTAACTGGTGAATTGTAGTAGTGTGTTTCTATCTGTGGGCTTGGAATATAAGGTCGTATTCAGTTTACATTCCCCAGCTCCCTCTGACTTAAAAATGCATAGATCAAGGAAGTGTATCTTATCACGACTGATCTCATGCTTGAACTTAACTGGGATCAGAAAGTCATTGAGTGATTCAATCCACCTCTCCAGATCTCCTATTGTTCCACCCCAGATGACCAGCAGGTCATCAATATACCTGCGGTATAGTAATAAATTTGGATTATCTTGGCTGAACACGTATTCCTCTTCGAACCATGACATAAACAGGTTCGCATAAGATGGGGCCAAGCTGGACCCCATAGCCGTCCCTACGATCTGAAGATAGAAGTGCTCCTCAAACCGAAAATAGTTGTGTGTCAAACACATCAACAACCAGTCCAGTAAGATTTCAACAGGGGGGCCCAGATATTCATCTGATTTCATCAGTGACTGTCTTACAGCCTCCACACCAAGATCATGTGGGATGATGGTGTAGAGGCTGTTGACGTCGAGTGTAACAAGATAGCATTCAGTCGGAAATGATCTCTCCTGAAGTAGATTGATGAGTTGGATCGAATCTTGTAGGAAAGCCCTTGTGTTCTTTACAATCCCCTGAAGGTGAAAGTCAATACATTTCGCCAGATTCTGGAACAATGATCCCACCGCTGATACAATAGGTCGCCCAGGTGGTTTACATGCATCCTTGTGGATTTTTGGGATCGAATAAATAATTGGGTACCTGGGAAAAGTTGGTACCAAAAAATCCCACAATGTCTGTTCAATGTAGCCCCCATTCAGGGCAAAAGTTAGACTGTCTTCTAGCTTTCTTTTGTAAGTCAAGGTAGGATTGGCGGTCAGCCTTTTGTAGGTGGTGTTATCATTCAATTGTCCCAGTAATTTGTCTCTATAATACTGGTAGTCCAGGATAACAATGGCACCCCCCTTGTCCGCTGGTCTGATCACTACGGAATCATCTTTCTTCAATCTTTGTAGGGCTGCCCATTCCTGTTTTTCAAGATTTGTTCTACATGTGCCCATATCACCAAGTTCATTGGAAATCTGCCGAGAGCAGACACTAGTGAATGTCTTAATAGTAGGATGCGTGTTCTTGGGTTCGAACCCGGATTTTATGATAAATCTATTGTCACCATCCAATGGCCTGGAATTCTTGAAATGGTTCTTAATCTTCAATGTTCTTTGCAGGCGGTGTATGTCCACCAAGTTGTCAAAAATATCCACACGTGGTGTGGGTACAGAGCTTAAACCCTTGCTGAGTAATTTAATCTCATCTTCATCCATGGGTCTATTACTTATGTTAATCACTACGTTTTCCATATCCATTAGTTTTTTCGCTGTTTTTTTCCACCACCCGCCCCTTCTAATGTACGGTCTGTGTCTGGGATGGGTGGTTTGCCGTTTTTTGCCGATGATTGTGGTTTGTTCTTTGATCTTGTCTTAACCTGTATTTGTGGTTTCACGGCATTAAGGTTACTGGTAGAAGACTCGGCTTCACTAGAGTCTCCCCCACTGGTGTCCACAGTGTTAGCCAGGGTGCGGGGTCTGCGGTCATTCCTTCTTTGTCTAAAAGGGGCATTTCTGCCTGATAGCCATTGATAGACTCTTCTTTCACGATAGTCCATCTCCACAGTGGCTAATTTCTTATTCTTGAAGTTGATTAGATCCTTTCTGTATTTATCCACCTGTGATGCCAGCTTACCCAGCCAGTCCTCGGTCTCATCCTCTTTCAGTACTCGTTCCTTATCCATCTGTACAGTATTTAATTCATCTACCACAGTGGCCTTGAGTCTTGCCACCTCCTCTATTACGAGCAATACCCAATCGAGGGAGCACTTATTGGCGATCTGGCACCATTTTCGACAGAATTCGGTGTTACTCCTGCCAATTGTGGGTGAATTTTTTACCCTAAATCCCCGCGGGATCATTTTCCTTTTATAGTAATCAGTTAGATAGCTGACGTGTAGCCTGTAGTCAACTTCTTTTAAGATTTAATAATTTGGTACATAGGTACATAGGTATATTACATAGTTTTGATATGATTGGTTAGTTCCATAGATCATTCTGATCACTAGGTAATGCTCTATGTTTGATAGGATATGCCACTGGTGTGGCGGCTGTATGTTCAATATTTTGCCTTTACCAATATTTTGGTTTCTTTAATTGGGATATATTTCCAGCCGTGGGTTGTATCACTGCCCTCAATATAACGAATACCGGACCCTTCTGTCTTTGGCGGCTGGGAAATGACCTTACACCATGAATGGTGCACTGAGGTCTGTTACATATCTATATTGGGCTGTGTTTCTTTTTACGATCTGGGCTATGTGGCCGGCACTTGTGGCTATGAACTGAATTGGGTTATCCACCTGTCACACGCGTAGTATGGTCTGTGATGCATTTGCCTCTGTTGCGCGACCAGCTGAGGTGTGTCAGCGGCGCGTGTTGTGATTGGCCTTTGCGGGGGGTGCGCTCGCCCCTTTTTAAGGGCGTAATTGGCGGCTGTTTTTTCATTAATGTCTCAGTCATTCTAGGAGTGTAACGCGGACGCTGTGTTCCGCACGAGCTCAGGTAAGAAGGGCCATGGCCCAGGAGGTTTTTCTTCTACTTTACACGCATATGATGATGGTTGCTATACGGGTTGCGCCGCGGTCTAAGGCTATGATAATATTTGTATTTACATGTCTGTTATTGGTGAGCCTTTTTAGTATTGATGTATAGCGGTAACATACGTGTTGGCTAATCACTTTGTGAAATATTGCACGGATTGGTATGTGTACTTGATTATGAGATGAGCAGTTGTAAATATTGCGGTGAGATATATAAGGCTGCCTTGTGGGTCTGTTAACCAGCGGTTTGTGGTTGCCAGTTACACTATTGCTGTCACTGTATGACGGATCTTGGTTGATATGGTGTGCACCGTTGTGACGATTTTGCCTGATAGAGGAGTGATAACAGAGTAAATGACCAGTGGATGGCACCCGCTGTAGTTACTCTCAATTGTCCTGATTATATGTAATAGATGAACATAGATTTAGGATCCATATGGTGTGTTAAAGTAGCTTGAGCTTGTGGCGTGCTTTACCTGAATTATTTTGCCTGTTAGTTGAACTATCGCTATGACGGTTTGTTCCTAGATCAGTGCATTTTGATTTACGCTTATTAATTGGTGTTATATAGTATACCACTTATACTGGATGCTTATATTCCAATGGGACTATGGTTATTCTATATGTGTGTCTTTTTCTTTCTTTTTGTTGGCTATTATTTCATTCTCTTTGCTATACTCTGTATCATTCGTTGTTCTTCTTTTCTTTTGTCTGGTTTAATATCCTATTATCTTCTGTTCACGTCTCCCCTGGTTGGTGATTGTCATGATTTTTTGCTTCAATTGAAGCGGTTTTAAATTTCACTTGGGCCACCTTGGTTTGTCTTGGTGGAGGATCACAATTCGGTGTATATTTGTATATCATATATTTGCAATGTATTTTATTTTAATTTTTTAAATTTTTTGTTCATGTTTTTAGATCATGAAATTTGTCTTGAAGAAGGCCTAAGAAAAGGCCGAAACGTTGACAATGCACTTTTGTTAAGAACTATAATAAAAGATTACTCTATGTATGAAGTCCTGTGAGAGTGCCCTCCTTCCTTACCAGTACTCTATACATTCTAATTGAAGGATTGCACCCAGGCATTGGAAACAGTTATGTAGATGGAGTGCTAGGCCACCAGCTACTATATATATATATATATATATATATATATATATATATATATATATATATTTTTTTTTTCTTCTTTTTTTAAGCATTTTAATTTGACTGAAAATGAGCCCTGCTCCTGTCCAGGAATCCATTACAGGCATATAGCAGTAGGGGTGAGGGGTTTCTCCTTTCAGAAATGCTGTGCCTTGCTGATATAAAATACATTGTAGATGCAGTTAAGTTAACCCAGCAGCAGAGGGGACTGCAGTTTTAGCCTTTTTGGGAGCCGTGGGGTTAACTGCATCTGCTATGTATTTAAGCTATTTGTCAGAGAGCAGGAGATTGCAGACATCCCTAGGGCGAAATATAAGTAAGTGGCTTTCTCTCCTCTTCATTCCTGCATGGGCTCTGCTTTTAGATTTCTAGATTGATCGGCTGCTTATGAGAACAGAAAGTGAAAGTGAAAGAGCCATTTTACAAATGTCTGCTAAAAGTAACCACTAGATGGAGCTGGTTTGCAAGAAATCACAAATAAATCAATGCATTACAGACACTTCTAAAGGTGTTTTTTATGTAGGAAAAAATTGTGACTCCTCGCGGTTTTAAAATCGCGGCGATTAATCGTGGTTTTAAATCGCATATGCGATTAATCGTGCAGCCCTAATATGTATAAACACATAGTAACACATAAATATATATGTATATACACACAGTAACACATAACTATATATGTATATTCACATACTAACACATAAATATATATGTATATACACATACTAACATAAATATATATGTATATACACATAGTAACACATAAATAAATATATATGTATATACACACAGTAACACGTAAATATATATGTATATACACATAGTAACACATAAATATATATGTATATACACATATTAACACATAAATATATATGTATATACACATAGTAACACATAAATATATATGTATATATACATAGTAACACATAAATATATATGTATATACACATACTAACACAGAAATATATATGTATATACACATACTAACACATAAATATATATGTATATACACATACTAACACATAAATATATATGTATATATACATAATAACACATAAATATATATGTATATACACATAGTAACACATAAATATATATACACATAGTAACACATAAATATATATGTATATACACATAGTAACACATAAATATATATGTATATACACATAGTAACACATAAATATGTATGTATATACACATACTAACACATAAATATATATGTATATACACATAGTAACACATAAATATATATGTATATACACATAGTAACACATAAATATATATGTATATACACATAGTAACACATAAATATATATGTATATACACATAGTAACACATAAATATATATGTATATACACATAGTAACATATAAATATATATGTATATACACATAGTAACACATAAATATATATGTATATATACACATAGTAACACATAAATATATATGTATATACACATACTAACACATAAATATATATGTATATATACACATAGTAACACATAAATATATATGTATATACACATACTAACACATAAATATATATGTATATACACATAGTAACACATAAATATATATGTATATACACATACTAACACATAAATATATATACACATAATAACACATAAATATATATGTATATACACATAGTAACACATAAATATATATACACATAATAACACATAAATATATATGTATATACACATAGTAACACATAAATATATATGTATATACACATAGTAACACATAAATATATATGTATATACACATAGTAACACATAAATATATATGTATATACACATATTAACACATAAATATATATGTATATACACATAGTAACACATAAATATATATGTATATACACACAATAACACATAAATATATATGTATATACACATAGTAACACATAAATATATATGTATATACACATACTAACACATAAATATATATGTATATACACATACTAACACATAAATATATATGTATATACATACTAACACATAAATATATATGTATATACACATAGTAACTAGTGATGTTGCGAACCTAAAATTTTGCATTCGCGAACGGCGAACGCGAACTTCCGCAAATGTTCGCGAACGGGCGAACCGCCATAGACTTCAATAGGCAGGCAAATTTTAAAACCCACAGGGACTCTTTCAGGCCACAATAGTGATGGAAAAGTTGTTTCAAGGGGACTAACACCTGGACTGCGGCATGCCGGAGGGGGATCCATGGCAAAACTCCCATGGAAAATGACATAGTTGATGCAGAGTCTGGTTTTAATCCATAAAGGGCATAAATCACCTAACATTCCTAAATTGTTTGGAATAACGTGCTTTAAAACATCAGGTATGATGTTGTATCGATCAGGTAGTGTAAGGGTTACACCCGCTTCACAGTGACAGACCAAACTCCCCGTTTAACGCACCGCACTGCATTATTCTAGGGCCAAAGGGAATCACAGCACCATGACCACGACGGCCCCTGCGGGGTGGCCTGCCTCTGCCTGTCATTTTTTTTCTCGATTAGTGGTACTATGCGTGCAAGCTACTGTGACAACAGATATGAGTGGCACTGCTATTTCTGAACAAAGGGGATCCCAGAGAAGCATTTACAACCATTTGTGCCATAATTGCACAAGCTGTTTGTAAATAATTTCAGTGAGAAACCTAAAGTTTGTGAAAAAGTTGACTATTTTTTTTAATTTGATCGCATTTGATGGTGAAATGGTGGCATGAAATATACCAAAATGGGCCTAGATCAATACTTGGGGTTGTCTACTACACTACACTAAAGCTAAAATTAACCCTACAAGCTCCCTAATTAACCCCTGCACTGCTGAGCATAATACATGTGTGGTGCGCAGCGGCATTTAGCGGCCTTCTAATTACCAAAAAGCAATGCCAAAACCATATATGTCTGCTATTTCTGAAAAAAGGGGATCCCAGAGAAGCATTTACAACCATTTGTGCCATAATTGCACAAAATGTTTGTAAATGATTTCAGTGAGAAACCTAAAATTTGGAAAAATGTAACGTTTTTTTTTATTTGATTGCATTTGGCGGTGAAATGGTGGCATGAAATATACCAAGATGGGCCTAGATCAATACTTTGGGTTGTCTACTACACTAAAGCTAAAATTACCCCAAAAAGCTCCCTACATGCTCCCTAATTAACCCCTTCACTGCTGGACATAATACACGTGTGGTGCGCAGTGGCATTTAGCGGCCTTCTAATTATCAAAAAGCAACGTCAAAGCCATACATGTCTGCTATTTCTGAACAAAGGGGATCCCAGAGAAAAATGTACAACCATTTATGCCATAATTGCACAAGCTATTTGTAAATAATTTCAGTGAGAAACCTAAAGTTTGTGAAAAAATTTGTGAAAAAGTGAAAAAAAATTTTTATTTGATCACATTTGGTTGTGAAATGGTGGCATGAAATATACCAAAATGGGCCTAGATCAATACTTTGGGATGTCTTCTAAAAACATATATACATGTCAATGGCTATTCAGGGATTCCTGAAAGATATTAGTGTTCTAATGTAACTAGCGCTAATTTTGAAAAAAAATGGTTTGGAAATAGCAAAGTGCTACTTGTATTTATGGCCCTATAACTTGCAAAAAAAGCAAAGAACATGTAAACATTGGGTATTTCTAAACTCAGGACAAAATTTATAAACTATTTAGCATGGGTGTTTTTTGTGGTTGTAGATGAGTAACAGATTTTGGGGGTCAAAGTTAGAAAAAGTTTTTTTTTTTCCATTTTGTACTCATATTTTATAAAAAAAAATTTTATAGTAAATTATAGGATATGATGAAAATAATTGTATCTTTAGAAATTCCATTTAATGGTGAGAAAAACTGTATATAATATGTGTGGGTACAGTAAACGAGTAAGAGGAAAATTACAGCTAAACACAAACACCGCAGAAATGTAAAAATAGCCCTGGTCCCAAACGGACAGAAAATGGAAAAGTGCTGTGGTCATTAAGGGGTTAATGTACACTACTGTTACACCAGATATGAGTTGCACTGGTGTGACACTGTGCCCTGGCAGGCAAGTGTTGTTTTTTTTAAATGTACACTACTGTTACACCAGATATGAGTGGTGGCACTGGGCAAGTGGGCACAGTTTACGCTGTGAGCCTGACACACACGCTGGCAGGCAGGCAGGCAACTGCAATTAGATTACACAGGAAAAAAAAAAAAGCAGACTGATGTTCTAGCCCTAAAAAGGGCTTTTTGGGGTGTTGTCCTTACAGCAGAGATCAGATGAGTCCTTCAGGACTGTAGTGGACACTGAATACACTAGCCTAGCTATAGATTTCCCTATTAAATCAGCAGCAGCTACACTGTCCCTCCTCTCACTAAGAATGCAGCTTCCAAATGAATCTAAAATGGATGCTGTCCAGGAGGTGGGAGGGTCTGGGAGGGAGGGTCTGCTGCTGATTGGCTGGAATGTGTCTGCTGACTGTGAGGTACAGGGTCAAAGTTTACTCAATGATGACGAATAGGGGGGGGGATCGAACATCGCATATATTCGCGACATCACTAATAGTAACACATAAATATATATGTATATACACATAGTAACACATAAATATATATGTATATACACATACTAACACATAAATATATATGTATATACACATAATAACACATAAATATATATGTATATACACAATAACACATAAATATATATGTATATACACAATAACACATAAATATATATGTATATACACAATAACACATAAATATATATGTATATACACATAGTAACACATAAATATATATGTATATACACATAGTAACACATAAATATATGTATATACACATAGTAACACATAAATATATATGTATATACACATAGTAACACATAAATATATGTATATACACATAATAACACATAACTATATATGTATATACACATACTAACACATAAATATATATGTATATACACATAATAATAACACATAAATATATATGTATATACACATAGTAACACATAAATATATATGTATATACACATAGTAACACATAAATATATATGTATATACACATAGTAACACATAAATATATATGTATATACACATAGTAACACATAAATATATATGTATATACACATAGTAACACATAAATATATATGTATATACACATAGTAACACATAAATATATATGTATATACGCATAATAACACATAAATATATATGTATATAAGCAAGCATATTAACACATATATATGTATATAAGCAAGCATATTAACACATATATATGTATGTATATAATCATATATATATATATATATATATATATATATATATATAGAGAGAGAGAGAGATATTTAAAAATGCTGCCTTCGCTGCGCTACTTACGCCCTCGCTGTGCTTAAAGGGACAGTAAAGTAAAAAAAAATCTTTCATGATTTAAATAGGGCATGTCATTTTAAACAACTTTCCAATTTACTTTTATTACCAATTTTGCTTTGTTCTTTTGGTATTCTTAGTTGAAAGCTAAATCTAGGAGGTTCATGTGCTAATTTCTTAGACCTTGAAGACTGCCTCTAATCTGAAAGCATTTTGACGGTTTTTCACCACTAGAGGGCGTTAGTTCATGTGTTTCATATAGATAACATTGAGCTCAGGCATGTGAAGCTCCTAGGAGTCAACACTGATTGGCTAAAAATGCAAGTCTGTCAAAAGAACTGAAATAAGGGGGCAGTTTGCAGAGGCTTAGATACAAGGTAATCACAGAGGTAAAAAGTGTATTATAACTGTGTTGGTTATGCAAAATTGAGGAATGGGTAATAAAGGGATTATCTACCTTTTTAAACAGCAACAATTCTGGTGTTTACTGTCCCTTTAAGTTCTGTGCTGTTTCTGACGGCATCAGAACAAGGCTCCTATTGGAGCCTACGAAAGCACGCTGTTGTGAGCGCAATGCTTCCCAGCAATGCAAACGTGATCTTGCGTTTCCATTGCGCTTAACTTGTAATACCAGCGCACATTAGCACAAGCGATATTTAGCTAGATCTTAGTGTTTTACTTAATGAAAAGAAGTAAGGGATACGACCAAAAAAAAAAAATTAATCTACTGAAATAATAAATAAAATCATGGACACCTGCCAGTATGATAATATGTTAGCTGTAAGGAGGACAATGTATAATGCACTTCACTGTTCACCTCCTGTCTCTTCTGCTTCCACAGCTGGTCTTGGCAGGACGGGAACTCTGATCGCCTGTTACATCATGAAACACTACAGATTTACACATGCTGAGGCTATTGCATGGATCAGGATATGTCGGCCCGGCTCTATTATTGGACCTCAACAGCACTTCCTGGAAGAGTGAGCACCATACATGTGTTTTTCTCCGCTTCATAACCCAGTACCCAGACATATATATATATATATATATATATATATATATATATATATTTCTAATGACACGATGAGTCCACAAATCATCTAATTACTATTGGGAATAACACTCCTGCCCAGCAGGAGGCGGCAAAGAGCACCACAGCAAAGCAGTTAAATATCACCTCCCTTCCCTCCCACCCCAGTCATTCTCTTTGCCTACGTTAGAGCAAGGAAGTGGTAAAGTTAGATGCTAGTAAAAGATCTTCAATCAAGAGTTTATTATTTTTTAGTAGTACAAGATTGTGCTGCTTTGTTCTAGGGTGTAGCCATAGTCCATATCAGTCTCTTCAGTAGAGCAGTGGTGGCTTTAAAGCAATGGGAACTTGTGAGACATAATTCTCACTGCGCCTCCCATGTAATTTATGCTGCCCTAATCCTGATAGTCTGAATAGCATTACTCAGACCTTATCTTTTATCCACAGGGCTATGTGAGGGAGAGGACCTCTCAAACCTCGTGAGCTGCCTTGCTGTCTGGCAGATTTAAGAGGTAAGTGCTGATTTTTAATCTGGGTCTGGGTAAAAGGATCTCAGGAAGTGGAGCACTTTATTTCCTTGGGACAAAGACCTCCTATAGATAAAAAGAGACTTTATGGCAGCACTTTTTAAGCAGGCACTTGGGCGGTTAAATAAATAGATAGAAGGCTCTGTGTATGGTGGTTTTTCACTACTCCCGGTGGCTTAACTTTAACATAAAAAGCCGACCGGGAGATTATTTTCTAAAACCCCCACAATGGGTGGAGCTATGTGTGGCGCCAATTCGGGTTGTGCGCCACTTTCTCAGTACTTCCTGTTGTCGGAAGAAACAAGAGGGTCATTAATAAGTCCTCAGAGTGTTTCTTGGAAATTGAATGCTTGAACACAGGCGTTAAGACCGGACAGCGCTTTGTGATAACTTCTAAACAGCTGAGTTCCGGATCTTCTTCTGAGGGGACTGTATCTGTGTCAGAAGGGCAGGTAGGCACCTCAGCAAAGTTAAGCTGAGGTGTAGAGGTGTTCTGCAGTATTTAAACAAATATTTTGATGTTCCTTCCTCTGTAGCGGTTTTTCCTGTACCAGACCGAGCTTCTGAGATCATTGCTAAGGAATGGGAGAGACTGGGTATCCCTTTTTCTCCATCTCCTATATTTAAAAAGATGTTTCCCATAGCTGACTCTATCAAGGAGGCTTGGCAAACAGTACTCAAGATGGAAGGGGCTGTTTCCACTCTGGCCAAGAGAACTACTATTCCCATAGAGGATAGTTGTGCCTTTAAAGATCCTATGGACAAAAAATTAGAGGGGTTACTCAAGAAGATGTATGTACACCAAGGTTTACAATGGCAACCTGCTGTGTGCATTGCTACCATCACTAGTGCGACAGCATATTGGTTTGATGTGTTGTCTGATGCTATTAGGACAGACACTCCCTTTGATGAGATCCAGGATAGAATAAAAGCCTTTAAGTTGGCTAATTCCTTTATTACTGATGCTTCCCTACAGGTTATCCAACTGGGAGCAAAGATCTCAGGTTTTGCTGTTCTAGCCCGCAGAGCCTTATAGTTAAAACCTTGGTCTGTGGATGTGTCATCGAAGTCTAAACTTTTTTTTTTTTTTTTTTATAATTTTTATTTAGGTTCACCAAACAGTACATAACATACAAAGTACAAAGTAAGACATATAAGCATAAGGTCAAATTTTATACAAGTAGGAATATTCGATACCTCATCTTATCATGGAACACAATACTGATTGTCTATATTCTTAGACGTGAGTACATAATGAGAAAGCTTTCTTTTTAATAGCTAGAGCCACTTTTGGACCCTTCCAAAATCTAAAACCTATAGAAGGCAAATGGTAAACAGGGGACCACTCTTGGAACCCGTCTGAGGGTAGAACCTTATTTTATTATTTTGTTCTTTGCTATCAGGGAAACTCGAGAGGCCACTCACGTGCCAAACATTTATTTCTATATGTACTCTTATGTAGGACGATGTAAAGACCTAGAAGTTGCAGTACATTTAAGTTACGTAAGCAAGGTCTATTTATCTTCAGAACCAATAACTATATAGATACAAAATCCTCTTCTTCCTCTGGGAGCAATACATAAATATGACTATAAGCAATACAATTATGAGGTAACAGAAATTGGTTACTGTGACAGATAGCATATTTTCTACCTCCCAAGTGTAATAAGGCCTCCCCAGGACCTTGGATATCAACTATTTTAGATATAGGAGGTTTATTTAAATGGTAGGGCCACTTTAAATACTCGTTCCCCATTACCTAACAGTATCTGCAAAGATAAATACATTCAAAGGGCACATTGAATAAACTCCTGGATCCCACCCCTGGGCTTAACAAGGCCTCTCTTGGACCTTTGATACTAACTATATAAAAGACGGGAGGTTTATTAAGATGATAGGGCCACTCTTGGACCCCAGACTGCTATAAGTGTTACAACAGAAAAAGGAAAAATTCAGCTTCCATATTGATAATAGTACTATAAACGTATAGGAGATACCTCTCTAAAGCATGTGGCACCCTCTGTATAACAAACTACTATAGAAACCTACAGCTATCTGATAACCACAATTTCTTTCTAACATTATTTAAGCAGCATACATATAGGGCATATGTTAAATAATCTTGACCCTCCGAAAAGATAAAATAACTAAAGGCATCACTAAAAAACTGAGTTGCAAATGGTTAACAGTAAAGTAAACTGAGGGTTGTTACAAGGGATAGATCACTCTTGGGCCTATGTCTTTCAATCACATAGAATACACAAGTACATTTGCACATGTCGGGCATAATTCACAAGTAAAAAACAGTATGCAGAAATCTGAGGCCTCATCAGTATATAGGATTACAACAAAACCTTATAGGCAACAAAATTATGAGAGAACTAATTATCTCTAAAGGACATTTCTAGGGACTGTAGTGTGGCCCTGTGAAATCTATTGGTTTAGAAAGATTCCCACATATGTTGGCATAATTACACATTGAAAAGAAATGAAATGCCTAAAACCAGGACCCGCCTCATTAGCAGTGTAATACATATAATAAGACAATGCTATCCAATAACAAACAGATAGCTAGGTCCATCATTGAATGCTTTAGTGCTGGGAATATATGGAGCTATCTAGTAATCATTACAGACAGCTATGGTGCATTAACATTATATGGCTATGTACATATGACTAATTATTTAGGGCAAAAGAAAAAAGTACTGTCCTGGAGAAAGCATCACACAATAATCAGAGATGTCGACTAGTTCTGAATATATAACTGTATCTACAGTGCAGATAATACCCCTCTAAAAGGTAATATAAAATGGGAAAAATAAAAAGTTATACACTTTAAGTCCTCTTCAGAGATCTACATACATGCTCCACAAGTCCTATGCCTTTAGTAGTTCCTTTAGGTAAATTCTCAGGCCCAAAGGCCGTCATTCATATATACTAATATCCAGGATAGATTATGAGCAGAACCTTTATTCATCTACTGGGACAGGGCATACAATTTTACCCCACACCAGTCCGGTCTCCCATACCAGCTTCAATATTGTACCGGGAGTGAAAAACCCAATCTCCAGATGTACCACAACGCCAGACATGCATAATCTGCCTGAATGCTGCTCTCACCCACAGATACCGAGCAGCAGGTATCAGAGGTTGAGTCCGTCGATCATCTTCTAAGCTGTGGCGCATCGGGACACTCCCCACACCCTTCAAAAAAAGGTAGCTCAACCTCGATATCTGTATTTCCTTACATTTGTTCTCTGCCACCAGCACCCCAAAGTGCGCACTTCCTCTAACCTCCCTCAAAGAGTAGGCCGCGTCTCCACCGCTAGAAATCCAGGTAGGTGTCAAGCTTTCAGAAACTCTCATCTGATCACAGGCTAATTCTACCACAGTCGCAGGAAAGCCTGTGTCAGGTTGCGCTACACTTCGCACTCTAGAAGCCTCTGCTGTCACCTTTCTCCGGTCCTCGGATACTTTAATTTCAGAGTGGGCACACTCCATACAGGCCAAGAAAGAGTCAAATCTAGCGCACATTATGCGCTCATGTTCAGCCAACAACTTCTGCATGGTCACAAGTATGCCCGACATGTTGAAACTGCAAAGGTTACAGTGATGATAAGAAAGAAAAGAGAATTTACTTTATTCTCCTATTACCCGGTTGCCCGGGGGGGGGGGGTGTTAAGGTTTTCCTCCACGAGGCCGCCTAAAACCTCAACGGTCCAGTCTGCGAGACTCTTCAGTAAACAAAATTAGTATTGCCCAGTCCAGCTAGTTAGCTCTCTTGCATATAATGAAAGTTATCGCTGGATGGCATCAGAAAAGTTAGGTATCCTGGCGGAAAGCATATCCTATAGATTAAGCTCCCAGATTAGCAGCCATCTTCTGCTAAAGCCTGGACACGCCCCCCCGAAGTCTAAACTTTTATTGATTCCTTTAAAGGGAAAGACCTTGTTTGGACCGGGCTTGACGGAAATAATCTCTGATATTACGGGAGGAAAGGGTCATCTTCTTCCTCAAGATAAGAGAAACAAGCAAAAGGGACGTCGGAGTAATTTTCGTCCTTTTGAAATTTCAAGGGAAATTCTTCCTCTTCCAAGCAAGATCAGTCTAAATCTACCTGGAGACCCAATCAGTCTTGGAAGAAGGGAAAACAATCCAAGAAGCCTGCTATTGAATCAAAGACCGCATGAAGGGCCTACCCCCGATCCGGGACCAGATCTTGTAGAGGGCAGGCTTTCCTTCTTCGCTCAGACTTGGGTTCGAGACGTTCAGGACCCCTGGGCAGTAGACATAGTGTCCCAGGGATACAAACTAGAGTTCAAAATGTTCCTCCCAGAGGCAGGTTTCTGCTTTCAAGGTTATCTGTAGACCAGACAAAAAGAGAGGCGTTCTTACACTGTGTAAGAGACCTCTCCGACCTGGGAGTGATAGTTCCTGTTCCGATGCAGGAACGGGGTCTGGGGTTTTATTCCAATCTGTTCGTGGTTCCCAAAAAAGAGGGAACCTTCAGGCCAATTTTTGATCTCAAAAGTCTAAACAAATTTCTCAGAGTACCGTCCTTCAAGATGGAAACTATTCGTTCCATTCTCCCTTTGGTCCAAGAGGGTCAATTTATGACAATAGTGGATTTAAAGGATGCTTACCTGCATGTTCACATTCACAGGTATCATCACAAGTTTCTAAGGTTTGCTTTTCTAGACAAACACTTCCAATTCATGGCTCTTCCTTTTGGT
This sequence comes from Bombina bombina, assembly GCF_027579735.1. NCBI lineage: Eukaryota > Metazoa > Chordata > Amphibia > Anura > Bombinatoridae > Bombina > Bombina bombina. Next base: position 6,342,193 of record NC_069508.1, read on the forward strand.
CTTGCCACAGCTCCCAGAATTTTCTCAAAGGTTCTGAGATCTCTGTTGGCGGTGCTTTGATTACGGGACATTGCAGTGGCACCCTATCTGGACGACATACTGGTCCAAGCGCCATCCTTACAACAAGCAAGGTCCCACACAGAAATGTTGTTATCCTTCCTGCAATCTCACGGATGGAAGGTAAATTTGGAAAAGAGCTCGTTAGTTCCAAATGCAAGGGTAACTTTCTTGGGAATCATAAGACAGTAGATTCCCTATCGATGAAGATTTTTCTGACAGAAGTCAGGAAATCAAAGATTTTCGATTCTTGCCCAGTGCTTCAGTCCGCTCCTCGGCCATCTGTGGCTCAGTGCATGGAGGTAATCGGGCTGATGGTGGCGGCAATGGACATCATCCCGTTCTCTCGTTTCCACCTCAGACCTTTGCAGCTAAACATGCTCAGTCAATGGAACGGAGATTATGCAGATTTGTCTCCACGAATACTACTGGAGCAGGAGACAAGGGATTCTCTTCAATGGTGGTTGTCTCAGGATCATCTCTCCCAGGGAACCTGCTTTCGCAGACCCTCTTGGGTGATTGTGACAACAGACACCAGCCTTCTAGGATGGGGAGCAGTCTGGGGCTCTCTAAAGGCTCAGGGAGTTTGGGCTTAGTCAGAGTCTGTTCTGCCTATAAACATTCTGGAGCTGAGAGTGATCTTCAATGCTCTTCTGGCCTGGCCCCAGTTAGCCTCGGCCCAGTTTATCAGGTTCCAGTCAGACAACATAACTTCAGTGGCTTACACCAATCATCAGGGAGGAATGCGGAGTTCCTTAGCAATGACAGAGGTAGCGGAGACCCACTCTTGCTGTCCGACGGCAATCCACATCCCAGGGGTGGACAACTGGGAGGCGGACTTCCTGAGCAGACAGACCTTTTTTACCCGGGGGAGTGGGAACTCCATCCAGATGTGTTTTCCAGTCTGATTCTCAAATGGAGTCAGCCGGAATTGGATCTCATCTCGACAGAATGCCAAGCTTCTGAGGTACAGATCGAGGTCAAGGGACTCTCAGGTGGTATTGATAGACGCCCTGGCGGTACCTTGGAATTTCAGGCTTGCATACCTATTTCCTCCGTTCGCTCTTCTTCCTCAAGTCATTGCTTGAATCAAGCAGGAGAGGGTGTCTGTAATTCTCATTGCACCGGCTTGGCTTCGCAGGATTTGGTATGCAGATCTGGTGGAAATGTCATCTCTTCCACCTTGGAGACTTCCGTTGAGGAAGGACCTTCTACTTCAAGGACACTTCCTTCATCCAAATCTAGTTTCTCTGAAGCTGACTGCTTTGAGATTAAACGCTTAATTTTATCCAAGCGGGTATTTTCAGATACGGTCATTGAGACCATGATTCAGGCTTGTAAGCCTGTGACTAGACGTATTTACCACAAGATATGGCGTAAATATCTATATTGGTGTGAGTCCAAGGGCTACTCTTGGAGCAGAGTTAGGATTCCTAGAATTCTGTCATTTCTCCAAGAAGGTTTGGAAAAGGGTTATCGGCAAGTTCCCTAAAGGGTCAAATATCTGCGTTGTCTATTTTGTTACATAAACGTCTGGCAGATTTTCCATACGTGCAATCATTTTGTCAGGCCTTGGTCAGGATCAGGCCTGTGTTCAAACCAGTTACTCCTCCCTGGAGTCTTAATTTAGTTCTTAAAATTCTTCAAGGGGCTCCATTTGAGCCTTTGCATTCCTTAGATATTAAGTTGTTATCTTGGAAAGTTTTGTTTCTAGTGGCTATTTCATCTGCTCGTAGAGTGTTGGAGCTCTTGGCATTACAGTATGAGTCACCTTACCTTATTTTTCATTTGGATAAGGTAGTTTTACGTACAAAGTTAGGTTTTCTTCCTAAAGTAGTTTCTGACCGGAACAGTAATCAGGAGATTGTGGTTCCTTCATTGTGTCCTAATCCTTCTTCTCAGAAGGAACAACTTCTGCACAATTTAGACGTGGTTCGTGCTCTAAAATTTTACTTACAGGTGACTAAGGATTTTCGTCAGTCCTCTGCCTTGTTTGTTGTTTTCTTGGGAAAACGTAAGGGACAGAAAGCTACGGCTACTTCTCTTTCTTTTTGGCTGAAGAATATCATACGTTTTGCATATGAAACTGCTGGACTGCAGCCTCCAGAGAGGGTTACGGCTCATTTCACGAGGGCTGTGTCTTCTTCATGGGCATTCAAGAATGAAGCTTCTGTGGTGCAATAGAAAAGAGAAGTGGTGTGAGTGCTAGCTGGAGGGTATTAAGCTATCTATTCCTACAAGGGATCATAAATTCCTCAAAAATGACCCAAGAGTGTGCAAAAAAGAAAGGTGTAGTGATATATCGGAACACTAATGTGCTATTGAAATTAGACAATATAGTATCAAAAGGTTACGCTTTTACAAATAGATACACATATGTGCCGCCCACTCTCTTAAGCACTAGAGAGTGTATTAGAGCTTGTAGTTCGTAGGCTTATAGTGTTCTTGCATAGAATATTGAAGAAAGTGAGTTGGTGAAGCGGTTATTTTCAGCTGTGCACAGCTTAAATACTAAAAACTCACAGTTCTCCGATACACGGAAGAGTGTTTCAGTTCGTTAGGAGCTCCGATGGAATGATGATGTCAGACCTCTTCCGGTCCAATCCGTGTGCGCTGTGGATTTCTCGCCCAATAGGGGAATTTCAATACCGGAGACCTTGCCGATTCCAAATTGCAGTATCAAACTTCAAAGTGTTTGTTCCGTTTAGAAGAGAGAATGTATCAGTCTCTTTTGTGTTTTGGAATCTGCAACAATCTCTTTGTTATGGTATCGTTGATCCGGAGTCTTACAATTCAAAAGGGGCCCAATCCAGATTAGGCAAATATTATAAGTTAAACACTTTGGCAGGAATTATTCATATGGTTTGTATTTCCAAGGGTAAAACACAAACGATGTACCTGCAATGTGTTACAATTATAAAGAAGGAAGGCCAAGCAACACAGGAATTATTCATATGCGCAAAAACGATAAAATCAAAATTTGGGGATGAACCTGCTTGTTGCAAGTGTATAGCCTATTTTAGTACAATCCGTAAACAAATTCTACGCGTTTCGGTAGTCCAAAGCTACCTTTATCAAGATGTTTACTGAATCTCATAAGTCAACCTTATATAGGGAGCAGTTACTATAATGTGGTCATGTGATGGGTTCACTTGTGTTAAGGTAGGAGTGTCAAAATAGAAGTAACACCCCCCTTAAGTGTTTAACCGTTAAGGTGCTGAGTATTTTTTAGAAAAAATAATTTTTCTTATGTGTAGTTTTCAATATTAGAATAACATTTAGCATAGTTCATGACCGTCTAATAAAACAACAAGAAAGTGACAATATATCAACAATTACCTTTCTCTTATATAAAATGTAATTATTTACTAGTATATCTCTTTCACTATTTGTTCTTATTAGAGGCCATATGTAGTTTTTATGTTTTAAAGAGCTTTTTATAGGCAACATAAGGCATAAAAACAGTTTGTAATTTTGTCACATCCACCATCAGTCTTAAAATATGTTTTATCTGATACTAGTGTTTAAAAAACTTCAAAAGGTCTCTCATCCAAAAAAGGCCCTGTCTAACTCTGCTTAGCTTCCAGTATCAAGAGAAGTAGGAATATCCCCGACCACAAATGTCTTTATTGTATCTCAATTCTCAAAGAAGTAATAAAGTATTATATGTGTGGTTTGTTTGTACATATTACAATAGAATATTTAAATCAAAGGAGCTATTTAGGCCATGTGGGTGTATAGTTCTAAAACTGTAAATTATTTCAGCTTCCTTTTAAGCAATATTTTTTCTGTATTTCCACCCCTGATGTTTGGATGTATTTTTTAATACCCCAGAAATTGAAATGTTTTAGATCCCCTGAGTGTATATCTGTAAAATGTTGATATAGTACAGTTTTATTAGTCTTGTGTTCTATATTCCAAATATGCTCTCTAATCCGATCTCGTAGGGTGCGACTCGTTTGTCCTATATAGAAGAGGTTACAGGAACATTTAATACAATATATGACGTTAAAGTCACTGCACTTAATGATCTCTTTAATTGTGAATGTGTTTGATTCATCTGTAAAAATTCAAGAATGAAGCTTCTGTGGAACAGATTTCCAAGGCTGCAACTTGGTCCTCTCTTCACACTTTTTCAAAATTCTACAAATTTGACACTTTTGCCTCATCTGTGGCCGCTTTTGGGAGAAAGGTTCTTCAAGCAGTGGCGCCTTCCGTTTAGGTTCCCTGTCTTATCCCTCCCGTTTCATCGGTGTCCTCTAGCTTGGGTATTGATTCCCAATAGTAATTAGATGATCCGTGGACTCATCGTGTCATTAGAGTGTAGAGTGTTGGAGCTCTTGGCATTACAGTATGAGTCACCTTACCTTATTTTTCATTTGGATAAGGTAGTTTTACGTACAAAGTTAGGTTTTCTTCCTAAAGTAGTTTCTGACCGGAACAGTAATCAGGAGATTGTGGTTCCTTCATTGTGTCCTAATCCTTCTTCTCAGAAGGAACAACTTCTGCACAATTTAGACGTGGTTCGTGCTCTAAAATTTTACTTACAGGTGACTAAGGATTTTCGTCAGTCCTCTGCCTTGTTTGTTGTTTTCTTGGGAAAACGTAAGGGACAGAAAGCTACGGCTACTTCTCTTTCTTTTTGGCTGAAGAATATCATACGTTTTGCATATGAAACTGCTGGACTGCAGCCTCCAGAGAGGGTTACGGCTCATTTCACGAGGGCTGTGTCTTCTTCATGGGCATTCAAGAATGAAGCTTCTGTGGTGCAATAGAAAAGAGAAGTGGTGTGAGTGCTAGCTGGAGGGTATTAAGCTATCTATTCCTACAAGGGATCATAAATTCCTCAAAAATGACCCAAGAGTGTGCAAAAAAGAAAGGTGTAGTGATATATCGGAACACTAATGTGCTATTGAAATTAGACAATATAGTATCAAAAGGTTACGCTTTTACAAATAGATACACATATGTGCCGCCCACTCTCTTAAGCACTAGAGAGTGTATTAGAGCTTGTAGTTCGTAGGCTTATAGTGTTCTTGCATAGAATATTGAAGAAAGTGAGTTGGTGAAGCGGTTATTTTCAGCTGTGCACAGCTTAAATACTAAAAACTCACAGTTCTCCGATACACGGAAGAGTGTTTCAGTTCGTTAGGAGCTCCGATGGAATGATGATGTCAGACCTCTTCCGGTCCAATCCGTGTGCGCTGTGGATTTCTCGCCCAATAGGGGAATTTCAATACCGGAGACCTTGCCGATTCCAAATTGCAGTATCAAACTTCAAAGTGTTTGTTCCGTTTAGAAGAGAGAATGTATCAGTCTCTTTTGTGTTTTGGAATCTGCAACAATCTCTTTGTTATGGTATCGTTGATCCGGAGTCTTACAATTCAAAAGGGGCCCAATCCAGATTAGGCAAATATTATAAGTTAAACACTTTGGCAGGAATTATTCATATGGTTTGTATTTCCAAGGGTAAAACACAAACGATGTACCTGCAATGTGTTACAATTATAAAGAAGGAAGGCCAAGCAACACAGGAATTATTCATATGCGCAAAAACGATAAAATCAAAATTTGGGGATGAACCTGCTTGTTGCAAGTGTATAGCCTATTTTAGTACAATCCGTAAACAAATTCTACGCGTTTCGGTAGTCCAAAGCTACCTTTATCAAGATGTTTACTGAAACTCATAAGTCAACCTTATATAGGGAGCAGTTACTATAATGTGGTCATGTGATGGGTTCACTTGTGTTAAGGTAGGAGTGTCAAAATAGAAGTAACACCCCCCTTAAGTGTTTAACCGTTAAGGTGCTGAGTATTTTTTAGAAAAAATAATTTTTCTTATGTGTAGTTTTCAATATTAGAATAACATTTAGCATAGTTCATGACCGTCTAATAAAACAACAAGAAAGTGACAATATATCAACAATTACCTTTCTCTTATATAAAATGTAATTATTTACTAGTATATCTCTTTCACTATTTGTTCTTATTAGAGGCCATATGTAGTTTTTATGTTTTAAAGAGCTTTTTATAGGCAACATAAGGCATAAAAACAGTTTGTAATTTTGTCACATCCACCATCAGTCTTAAAATATGTTTTATCTGATACTAGTGTTTAAAAAACTTCAAAAGGTCTCTCATCCAAAAAAGGCCCTGTCTAACTCTGCTTAGCTTCCAGTATCAAGAGAAGTAGGAATATCCCCGACCACAAATGTCTTTATTGTATCTCAATTCTCAAAGAAGTAATAAAGTATTATATGTGTGGTTTGTTTGTACATATTACAATAGAATATTTAAATCAAAGGAGCTATTTAGGCCATGTGGGTGTATAGTTCTAAAACTGTAAATTATTTCAGCTTCCTTTTAAGCAATATTTTTTCTGTATTTCCACCCCTGATGTTTGGATGTATTTTTTAATACCCCAGAAATTGAAATGTTTTAGATCCCCTGAGTGTATATCTGTAAAATGTTGATATAGTACAGTTTTATTAGTCTTGTGTTCTATATTCCAAATATGCTCTCTAATCCGATCTCGTAGGGTGCGACTCGTTTGTCCTATATAGAAGAGGTTACAGGAACATTTAATACAATATATGACGTTAAAGTCACTGCACTTAATGATCTCTTTAATTGTGAATGTGTTTGATTCATCTGTAAAAATTCAAGAATGAAGCTTCTGTGGAACAGATTTCCAAGGCTGCAACTTGGTCCTCTCTTCACACTTTTTCAAAATTCTACAAATTTGACACTTTTGCCTCAGCTGAGGCCGCTTTTGGGAGAAAGGTTCTTCAAGCAGTGGCGCCTTCCGTTTAGGTTCCCTGTCTTATCCCTCCCGTTTCATCGGTGTCCTCTAGCTTGGGTATTGATTCCCAATAGTAATTAGATGATCCGTGGACTCATCGTGTCATTAGAAAGGAAACAAAATGTATGCTTACCTGATAAATTTATTTATTTCTTGAAACGATGAGTCCACGGCCCGCCCTGTTCTTTAGACAGGTTGTGGTTATGTTATAAACTTCAGACACCTCTGCACCTTGTTGCTTCCTTTACTTCGGTCGAATGACTCGGGTGGGAGGGAAGGGAGGTGATATTTAACAGCTTTGCTGTGGTGCTCTTTGCCGCCTCCTGCTGGGCAGGAGTGATATTCCCAATAGTAATTAGATGATCCGTGGACTCAACGTGTCAATAAATAAATTTATCAGGTAAGCATAAATTTTGTTATCATTGTGTTCCCACTCACCCTAAAGCAATGTAGTGTAATACTACCATGTGTATAATTCACTACAGTGCACTGCACTATTCAACATTCCCTCCCCTCGCCACCAGGCACTTCACAATGCCGTACCTCTCCTCGCCACCAGGCACTTCACAATGCCGTACCTCTCCTCGCCACCAGGAACCACACAATGTTGTACCACCCCTCGCCACCAGGCACTACACAATGTCTTACCTGTGCTCGCCACTAGGCACCACACAATGTCGTACCTCCCCTAGCCACCAGGTATTGTAGAATGTCGTACCTCCCCTCCCCACCAGGCATTGTACAATGTCGTACCTCCCCTCCCCACCAGGCATTGTACAATGTCGTATCTCCCCTCCCCACCAGGCATTGTACAATGTCGTACCTCCCCTCCCCACCAGGCATTGTACAATGTCGTACCTCCCCTCCCCACCAGGCATTGTACAATGTCGTACCTCCCCTCCCCACCAGGCATTGTACAATGTCGTACCTCCCCTCCCCACCAGGCATTGTACAATGTCGTATCTCCCCTCCCCACCAGGCATTGTACAATGTCGTACCTCCCCTCCCCACCAGGCATTGTACAATGTCGTACCTCCCCTCCCCACCAGGCATTGTACAATGTCGTACCTCCCCTCCCCACCAGGTATTGTACAATGTCGTATCTCCCCTCCCCACCAGGCATTGTACAATGTCGTATCTCCCCTCCCCACCAGGCATTGTACAATGTCGTACCTCCCCTCCCCACCAGGCATTGTACAATGTCGTACCTCCCCTCCCCACCAGGCATTGTACAATGTTGTATCTCCCCTCCCCACCAGGCATTGTACAATGTCGTACCTCCCCTCCCCACCAGGCATTGTACAATGTCGTATCTCCCCTCCCCACCAGGCATTGTACAATGTCGTACCTCCCCTCCCCACCAGGCATTGTACAATGTCGTACCTCCCCTAGCCACCAGGCATTGTACAATGTCGTACCTCCCCTCCCCACCAGGCATTGTACAATGTCGTACCGCCCATCCCCACCAGGCACCGTACAATGTCGTAGTATTATAATTTATTAGCTCAGGACAAATAAGGGGTTAAAGATAATAAGTAAATATAATTACTGGTGCTGAGATCTAAATAGTAAAATTAGTAAACTAATAAGAGAAAAAAAAGATAAATCTCACAATAGCACTCTTATCTTATATGAACCAGTTTAATCACAAGAGGAAAAATATTCCTCTATAGAGTGAACACTACACACCGTCAAATGACAGCAATAATATACAATCAATAGAACATAATATATTCTGTAATGAAACATGAATATACTGTATCAGATTCAGCAAACATCTCATATTGCTACAATAATTACATCAGAGTATAGCATGCTATTAGATAACAGAAGGAAGGAATAACTTATCTGAATACTATCATCAAACACTCTGAGGGCAAATAGCATTCCAGAAGAGAGTTCGTATAAGTCCTCGTTAGGTTGATTGCAGAGAGATCCTCGTAGGTGAATGTGAATAGCGTTCCTCCAAAATCCACGATGTGGAAGTAGCTAGATATTAACTCCAAAGAGAGCAATGGGGATATTAGCTAGCCCTAGGGGTCGGACGTGGTCGGTAGTTGTCATAATACAACCAATCCTAGCCACGGAGATGTCAGTGTTATCCGACGCCTTCTCCCACAACGGGCTAACTAGAAAATAACAGAGATCCCACAGGGCATTAAAAGGTGAGAACCGCTTTAGCTAAGAAACGGAAGTATGCAAATAACAACCGCAGTCAATATAAGGGTATAGCATGCTATTAGATAACAGAAGGAAGGAATAACTTATCTGAATACTATCATCAAACACTCTGAGGGCAAATAGCATTCCAGAAGAGAGTTCGTATAAGTCCTCGTTAGGTTGATTGCAGAGAGATCCTCGTAGGTGAATGTGAATAGCGTTCCTCCAAAATCCACGATGTGGAAGTAGCTAGATATTAACTCCAAAGAGAGCAATGGGGATATTAGCTAGCCCTAGGGGTCGGACGTGGTCGGTAGTTGTCATAATACAACCAATCCTAGCCACGGAGATGTCAGTGTTATCCGACGCCTTCTCCCACAACGGGCTAACTAGAAAATAACAGAGATCCCACAGGGCATTAAAAGGTGAGAACCGCTTTAGCTAAGAAACGGAAGTATGCAAATAACAACCGCAGTCAATATAAGGGTTGCCCCTATCAGTAAAGACTACGTTGATATTGGGCTTTGTGTCCCAAAAGCTTTCTCCCTTCTAAGCCAAACAGCGGTTAATTACCTCACTAGGCAAAATAAAGCCAAAGATTCATTCTCTGTTAGTTGCTGAATAATCCACTGTGTAGTGAGCTTGCCTACGATCGTTTCACCTTTTCCAAGGCTTCTTCCGTACAATGTCGTACCTCCCCTGTCCCCAGGCACTGTACAATGTCATACCTCCTCTCGCCACCAGGCACTGTACAATGTCATACCTCCCCTCGCTACCAGGCACTGTACAATGTCATACCTCCTCTCGCTACCAGACACTGTACAATGTCATACCTCCCCTCGCTACCAGGCACTGTACAATGTCGTACCTCCCCTCGCTACCAGGCACTGTACAATGTCGTACCTCCCCTGTCCCCAGGCACTGTACAATGTTGTACCTCCCCTCGCTACCAGGCACTGTACAATGTCATACCTCCCCTCGCTACCAGGCACTGTACAATGTCGTGCCTCCCCTGTCCCCAGGCACTGTACAATGTCGTACTTCCCCTCGCTACCAGACACTGTACAATGTTGTACTTCCCCTCGCTACCAGGCACTGTACAATGTTGTACCTCCCCTCGCCACCAGGCTCCACACAATGTCATACCTCCTCTCGCCACCAGGCTTCACACAATGTCGTACCTCCCCTCGCCACCAGGCGCGTACAATGTTGTACCTCCCCTTGCCACCAGGCACCACACAATGTCATACCTCCTCTCTTCACCAGCCACCACACAATGTTGTACCTCCCCTCACCACCAGGCTCCACACAATGTCATACCTCCTCTCGCCACCAGGCTTTACACAATGTCGTACCTCCCCTCGCCACCAGGCACCCAACAATGTCATACCTCCTCTCGCCACTAGGCTTTATACAATGTCGTACCTCCCCTCGCCACCAGGCACCACACAATGTCATACCTCCTCTCGCCACCAGACTTCACACAATGTCGTACCTCCCCTCGCCACCAGGCACGTACAATGTTGTACCTCCCCCTCGCCACCAAGCATCGTACAATGTCGTACCTCCCTTCCCCACCAGGCATCATACAATGTCGTACCTCCTCTCTTCACCAGCCACCACACAATGTCGTACCTCCTTTCTTCACCAGCCACCACACAATGTCGTACCTCCTCTCTTCACCAGCCACCACACAATGTTGTACCTCCTCTCTTCACCAGCCACCACACAATGTCGTACCTCCTCTCACCACCAGGCTTCACACAATGTCGTACCTCCTCTCTTCACCAGCCACCACACAATGTCGTACCTTCTCTCTCTTCCACAAGCCACCACACAATGTCGTACCTCCTCTCACCACCAGGCTTCACACAATGTCGTACCTCCTCTCACCACCAGGCTTCACACAATGTCATTCTCTGTTAGTTGCTGAATAATCCACTTTGTAGTGAGCTTGCCTACGATCGTTTCACCTTTTCCAAGGCTTCTTCCGTACAATGTCGGGCCTCCCCTGTCCCCAGGCACTGTACAATGTCGTACCTCCCCTCGCTACCAGGCACTGTACAATGTTGTACCTCCCCTCGCCACCAGGCACCACACAATGTCATACCTCCCCTCGTCACCAGGCACGTACAATGTTGTACCTCCCCTCGCCACCAAGCATTGTACAATGTCGAACCTCCCCTCGCCACCAGGCACCATACAATGTCGTACCTCCTCTCTTCACCAGCCACCACACAATGTTGTACCTCCCCTCGCCAACAGGCATCGTACAATGTCATACCTCCCCTCATCACCAGGCATCGTACAATGTCGTACCTCCCTTCCCTACCAAGCACCGTACAATGTCGTACCTCCTCTCACCACCAGGCACCACACAATGTCATACCTCCCCTCGCCACCAGGCACCACACAATGTCGTACCTCCCCTCCTTACCAGGCATTGTACAATGTCTTACCTCCCCTCGCCACCAGGCACCACACAATGTCTACCTCCCCATCGCCACTAGGCATTGTACAATGTTGTACCTCGGCTCGCCACCAAGTATCTTACAATGTCGTACCTCGGCTCGCCATTAGGCATCGTACAGTGTCGTACCTCCTCTCACCACCAGGCATCGTACAATGTTGTACCGCCACCAGACATCGTACAATGTCGTACCTCCCCTCACCACCAGGCATCGTACAATGTTGTACCTACCCTCGCCATTAGGCATCGTACAAAGTCTTACCTCAGCTCGCCACCAGGCATCGTACAATGTCTTACCTCCCCTCGCCACCAGACATCGTACAGTGTCTTACCTCCCCTCACCACCAGGCATTGTACAATGTCATACCTCCCCTCGCCACCAGGCATTGTATAATGTCGTACCTCCCGTAGCCATCAGGCACCGTACAATGTCGTACCTCCCCTCGCCACCAGGCACTGTACAATGTCGTACCTCCTCTCGCCACCAGGCTTCACACAATGTCGTACCTCCCCTCGCCACCAGGCGCGTACAATGTTGTACCTCCCCTCGCCACCAGGCACCACACAATGTCATACCTCCTCTCGCCACCAGGCTTCACACAATGTCGTACCTCCCCTCGCCACCAGGCGTGTACAATGTTGTACCTCCCCTCGCCACCAGGCACCATACAATGTCGTACCTCCTCTCTTCACCAGCCACCACACAATGTTGTACCTCCCCTCACCACCAGGCTCCACACAATGTCATACCTCCTCTCGCCACCAGGCTTTACACAATGTCGTACCTCCCCTCGCCACCAGGCACCCAACAATGTCATACCTCCTCTCGCCACTAGGCTTTATACAATGTCGTACCTCCCCTCGCCACCAGGCACCACACAATGTCATACCTCCTCTCGCCACCAGACTTCACACAATGTCGTACCTCCCCTCGCCACCAGGCACGTACAATGTTGTACCTCCCCCTCGCCACCAAGCATCGTACAATGTCGTACCTCCCTTCCCCACCAGGCATCATACAATGTCGTACCTCCTCTCTTCACCAGCCACCACACAATGTCGTACCTCCTTTCTTCACCAGCCACCACACAATGTCGTACCTCCTCTCTTCACCAGCCACCACACAATGTTGTACCTCCTCTCTTCACCAGCCACCACACAATGTCGTACCTCCTCTCACCACCAGGCTTCACACAATGTCGTACCTCCTCTCTTCACCAGCCACCACACAATGTCGTACCTTCTCTCTCTTCCACAAGCCACCACACAATGTCGTACCTCCTCTCACCACCAGGCTTCACACAATGTCGTACCTCCTCTCACCACCAGGCTTCACACAATGTCATTCTCTGTTAGTTGCTGAATAATCCACTTTGTAGTGAGCTTGCCTACGATCGTTTCACCTTTTCCAAGGCTTCTTCCGTACAATGTCGTGCCTCCCCTGTCCCCAGGCACTGTACAATGTCGTACCTCCCCTCGCTACCAGGCACTGTACAATGTTGTACCTCCCCTCGCCACCAGGCACCACACAATGTCATACCTCCCCTCGTCACCAGGCACGTACAATGTTGTACCTCCCCTCGCCACCAAGCATTGTACAATGTCGAACCTCCCCTCGCCACCAGGCACCATACAATGTCGTACCTCCTCTCTTCACCAGCCACCACACAATGTTGTACCTCCCCTCGCCAACAGGCATCGTACAATGTCATACCTCCCCTCATCACCAGGCATCGTACAATGTCGTACCTCCCTTCCCTACCAAGCACCGTACAATGTCGTACCTCCTCTCACCACCAGGCACCACACAATGTCATACCTCCCCTCGCCACCAGGCACCACACAATGTCGTACCTCCCCTCCTTACCAGGCATTGTACAATGTCTTACCTCCCCTCGCCACCAGGCACCACACAATGTCTACCTCCCCATCGCCACTAGGCATTGTACAATGTTGTACCTCGGCTCGCCACCAAGTATCTTACAATGTCGTACCTCGGCTCGCCATTAGGCATCGTACAGTGTCGTACCTCCTCTCACCACCAGGCATCGTACAATGTTGTACCGCCACCAGACATCGTACAATGTCGTACCTCCCCTCACCACCAGGCATCGTACAATGTTGTACCTACCCTCGCCATTAGGCATCGTACAAAGTCTTACCTCAGCTCGCCACCAGGCATCGTACAATGTCTTACCTCCCCTCGCCACCAGACATCGTACAGTGTCTTACCTCCCCTCACCACCAGGCATTGTACAATGTCATACCTCCCCTCGCCACCAGGCATTGTATAATGTCGTACCTCCCGTAGCCATCAGGCACTGTACAATGTCGTACCTCCCCTCGCCACCAGGCACTGTACAATGTCGTACCTCCTCTCGCCACCAGGCTTCACACAATGTCGTACCTCCCCTCGCCACCAGGCGCGTACAATGTTGTACCTCCCCTCGCCACCAGGCACCACACAATGTCATACCTCCTCTCGCCACCAGGCTTCACACAATGTCGTACCTCCCCTCGCCACCAGGCGTGTACAATGTTGTACCTCCCCTCGCCACCAGGCACCATACAATGTCGTACCTCCTCTCTTCACCAGCCACCACACAATGTTGTACCTCCCCTCACCACCAGGCTCCACACAATGTCATACCTCCTCTCGCCACCAGGCTTTACACAATGTCGTACCTCCCCTCGCCACCAGGCACCCAACAATGTCATACCTCCTCTCGCCACCAGGCTTTACACAATGTCGTACCTCCCCTCGCCACCAGGCACCACACAATGTCATACCTCCTCTCGCCACCAGACTTCACACAATGTCGTACCTCCCTCGCCACCAGGCACGTGCAATGTTGTACCTCCCCTCGCCACCAAGCATCGTACAATGTCGTACCTCCCTTCCCCACCAGGCACCATACAATGTCCTACCTCCTCTCTTCACCAGCCACCACACAATGTCGTACCTCCTTTCTTCACCAGCCACCACACAATGTCGTACCTCCTCTCTTCACCAGCCACCACACAATGTCGTACCTCCTCTCTTCACCAGCCACCACACAATGTCGTACCTCCTCTCACCACCAGGCTTCACACAATGTCGTACCTCCTCTCTTCACCAGCCACCACACAATGTCGTACCTCCTCTCTTCACCAGCCACCACACAATGTCGTACCTCCTCTCACCACCAGGCTTCACACAATGTCGTACCTCCTCTCACCACCAGGCTTCACACAATGTCATACCTCCCCTCGCCACCAGGCATTGTATAATGTCGTATCTCCCGTAGCCATCAGGCACCGTACAATGTCGTACCTCCCCTCGCCACCAGGCACTGTACAATGTCGTACCTCCCCTCGCCACCAGGCACTGTACAATGTCGTACCTCCCCTCGCCACCAGGCACTGTACAATGTCGTACCTCCCCTCGCCACCAGGCATCGTACAATGTCTTACCTCCCCTCGCCACCAGGCATCGTACAATGTCTTACCTCCCCTCGCCACCAGGCATCGTACAATGTCTTGTTACAACTTGCGAACAATGGCACTACAAGGGCTTCTCCCTTTATTTATTACTATACATCATTATGTGATAAATATAATAATCTCGGAATATCAAGAAAGGAGATGGTGCTAGTGCATAAAATTGATAATTGAACAAAAAGTAAAGTCTCGCTAGAGAATTGCAAACACTTACTAGAAAAGTATGCACACAAAGCACTCTGGGCCCAGACTGGTGGGCAGTTATTGCGATACAAGACTTATGTGTAAAATATAACTTTTATTAAATTATTGAACTTAAAATAAGGGTAACACACAAGTAAAATCGACACAGACACTGATTTGTGTGATGTTGCAATAAATGTGTTATGTGGGGATTAATTATGAATCAACACCTTTCTATCAAATTGTGTACTACTCCCCACAATATCGTTAGTTACAATTCACAATGTGTTGCATAGTCTGAGTTGTGTCAGACTTAGAGTCATAAAACAATACTGATTTCTCTAATAACCAACTACCATACATTTTTTCTACACTCGCCACACAGTAGCTGAGTGATACAAAATAATTCATTGCCAACCGACAACTAAAGCGCAAGCGACAACAAGATTCCAAGTCACTCAGACACAACCCCAAGCAGTGTGCGGTAAACATACAGTCACATCCAATGTGTGTGTAAATCAAATGCAACACTCTCAGTTGAATATAAGTATATTAAAAGCGGACTTACACGAGATGCAGCTCCTGTCAGTTATGCCGCTCCCTTCTTCACCGCCGCTGCTCCGAGAGTGTTGCGCTTGTACTTCCGGTTCAATATCCCGGGTAGCGTTCTCCGAGTATTCAACAGCTGCTGTCGGTGAGCCCTATGGACTAGTCATATAGATAACTTGTAAAAAAGAGAAATGTCCAGACCGGCTCCTCCTTCACCAATGCTGCTCTTTATTGGAAACAAACAAAAGAGCGTATAAAACAGCACAAATAATATCGACTATGTCGAAGCACCTACAGGCAAAGATTAAAACACAGATAATGACAGGTACCCCCTCACATCTGACGCGTTTCGGTGGTTACAGTCTATATGACTGTGTTAATTCTAGAAAAGGCTGGCAATATCCCCATGAGGGAAAGGTAAGCTGTATTCAGACTCTTGGATAGGAATTTCAGCTTGCATGAAGGGCTCATTAGTTACTGGTGACACTGTTTGGTAAAAACTTTTTTGTTTATTCAGTAAATGATGCACTTATAACGTTTTTTGAAGGGACTTTAAGGGGTCATTGTGGCTTGTTTTAGGGTTTTTTAACCCACATGGTTAGTTAAGAAACACTCTGGTGTGTTTCTGATAGGCCTCAAAACATTGATTGAGGTGGGAGGGGCCTATTTTCGCGCCTCAGTTGCGCAGTTTATTTTCCTCAGAGACATCTAACTGCTTCTCCAGAGGTTCCTGCTGTGTTTGAGGGCTGTAAAGGAAGTTTTTTTCCCCACAAATCGTTCTGTTGGGCAGGTTTTTTCAATCCGGTTTTGCCATTAAGGGGTTAATTGTTTATTTGCATAGCTGTGCAAAGTTACTAAGGCTTTATGATACTACTGTAAAAATTTCGTTGAGTTTACTGCTTTTTTACACTGTTTTGCAGAATTTGTGCAGCTTTTTTTCTCTTAAAGGCACAGTACCGTTTTTTTTCTAAGTGTTTGCTTTGATTACAGTGTTTTCCAAGCTTGCTTGTTACATTACTAGCCTGTTTAACATGTCTGACACCAAGGAAAATCCTTGTTCAATATGTTTAGAAGCCATTGGGGAACCTCCTCTTAGAATGTGTCCCAATTGTACTGATATGTCTATGAACTATAAAGAACATATATTAGCACTTAAAACTAGAGCAATAGATGATTCTCAGTCAGAAGTAAATGAGGCTTCGCCATCTAGCTTTCCCCAAGTGTCACAACCAGTAACGCCCGCACAAGTGACGCCAAGTACCTCTAGTGCGTCGAATTCATTTACTTTACAAGACATGGCCACAGTTATGAATACAACCCTCACAGAGGTTTTATCCAAACTGCCTGGTTTACAAGGAAAGCGGGGCAGCTCTGGGTTAAGAAAAAATGCTGAGCAGTCTGACGCTTTAGAAGCCGTATCTGATATACCCTCACAATGCTCTGAAGTAGGGGTGAGGTATTTGTTATCTGAGGGAGAAATTTCTGATTCAGGAAAGATGCTCCCTCAGACAGATTCTGATATGACGGCCTTTAAATTTAAGCTTGAACACCTTCGCTTATTGCTCAGGGAGGTATTAGCTACTCTAGATGATTGTGACCCTATAGTGGTCCCAGAGAAATTGTGTAAAATGGATAAATACTTAGAGGTTCCTGTTTACACTGATGTTTTTCCAGTCCCTAAGAGGATTGTGAATATTATTGCTAAGGAGTGGGATAGACCAGGTATTCCGTTCTCTCCCCCTCCTGTTTTTAAGAAAATGTTTCCCATATCTGACACCATGCGGGACTCGTGGCAGACAGTTCCTAAGGTGGAGGGAGCTATTTCTACTCTGTCTAAGCGTACAACTATACCTATCGAAGACAGTTATGCTTTCAAAGATCCTATGGATAAAAAATTAGAGGGTCTCCTGAAGAAAATTTTTGTTCATCAAGGTTTTCTTCTCCAACCTATTGCGTGCATTGTTCCTGTAGCTGCTGCAGCTGCTTTCTGGTTCGAGGCTCTAGAAGAGGCTCTTCAGATGGAGACTCCATTAGAGGAGATTATGGACAGAATTAAGGCCCTTAAGTTGGCTAATTCTTTTATTACAGATGCCGCATTTCAACTGGCTAAATTAGCGGCAAAGAATTCAGGTTTTGCCATTTTAGCACGCAGGGCGTTATGGCTTAAGTCCTGGTCCTTCAATCTGGTCTATGTATTTCCACCGTTTCCTCTCCTCCCACGTCTGGTTGCCAGAATCAAGCAGGAGAGAGCTTTGGTGATTCTGATAGCACCTGCTTGGCCACGCAGGACTTGGTATGCAGACCTAGTGGACATGTCCTCTGTTCTACCGTGGACTCTGTCAATGAGGTGGGACCTTCTAATCCAAGGTCCGTTCACGCATCCAAATCTAATTTCTCTGCGTCTGACTGCTTGGAGATTGAACGCCTGATTCTATCAAAGCGTGGTTTCTCTGAGTCGGTCATTGATACCCTGATTCAGGCTAGAAAGCCTGTCACCAGGAAGATCTATCATAAGATTTGGCCCAAGTATCTTCAAGGGGTTCCGTTTGAACCTATGCATTCCATGGATATTAAGCTTCTATCTTGGAAAGTTTTATTTTTAGTAGCTATCTCTTCGGCTTGAAGAGTTTCTGAGCTATCTGCTTTACAGTGTGATTCCCCTTACCTTGTTTTCCATGCAGATAAGGTGGTTTTGCGTACCAAACCTGGGTTTCTTCCTAAGGTTGTTTCTAATAAGAATATCAATCAAGAGATTGTTGTTCCTGCACTGTGTCCTAATCCTTCATCAAAGAAGGAACGTCTGTTACACAATCTTGATGTGGTTCGTGCTTTAAAGTTCTACTTACAAGCAACTAAAGATTTCCGTCAAACATCTTCATTGTTTGTTGTTTATTCTGGTAAACGGAGAGGTCAAAAGGCTACGGCTACCTCTCTTTCCTTTTGGCTGAAAAGCATCATTCGTTTGGCCTATGAGACTTCTGGCCAGCAGCCTCCTGAAAGAATTACTGCTCATTCTACTAGAGCTGTGGCTTCCACATGGGCTTTTAAAAATGAGGCTTCTGTTGAACAGATTTGTAAGGCGGCGACTTGGTCTTCGCTTCATACTTTTTCCAAATTTTACAAATTCAATACTTTTGCTTCTTCAGAGGCTATTTTTGGGAGAGAGGTTCTACAAGCAGTGGTGCCTTCCGTTTAGGGTCCCTGTCTTGTCCCTCCCTTCATCCGTGTCCTAAAGCTTTGGTATTGGTATCCCACAAGTATGGATGAATCCGTGGACTCGATACATCTTACAAGAGAAAACATAATTTATGCTTACCTGATAAATTTATTTCTCTTGTGATGTATCGAGTCCACGGCCCACCCTGTTTATTAAGACAGGCAATATATTTTTATTTTAAAACTTTCAGTCACCACTGCACCCTATAGTTTTTCCTTTTTCTTCCTAGCCTTCGGTCGAATGACTGGGGGGTGGAGCTAAGGGAGGAGCTATATAGACAGCTCTGCATTGGGTGCTCTCTTTGCCACTTCCTGTAGGGAAGGAGAATATCCCACAAGTATGGATGAATCCGTGGACTCGATACATCACAAGAGAAATACATTTATCAGGTAAGCATAAATTATGTTTTTTCAGCACTTGCTACATAGTAGCTAAGTGATACAAAATAATTTATTGACCTAATAGAATATATGTATACAACAACCAAATATCGCTAACAGATGCAAGGTAACGCAGTATAACAGATTTGATTCTGTACTGCTACATTTATCCAGTACTCGCTACACAGTGGCTTAAAGGGACAGTCAACACTTCCGTTAACATTATTTGATATTGAAAAATAAAAACTGAAGATCCGCCTGCACTATACCCCTTCTGCCTTGCCGCCTTGCTTCTGTACTAATCACTGTCGCTAACTTCTCTAATACCGGGTAAATATGGCAGCCTTGCTGATCATTTGAAGAAGAAGGCAGCTACGTAACTGTGGGATGAGTTCGGCTGCCATATTTACCCGGTATTAGAGAAGTTAGCGACAGTGATTAGTACAGATGCAAGGCGGCAAGGCAGAAGGGGTATACTGCAGGCAGATCTTCGGTTATTATTTTTCAATATCAAATAATGTTAATGGAAGTGTTGACTGTCAGTGTCAATATTTCATTGTATAAGAATACATACAGATCACATTATGAGAATCATACAATTTCAAAAGACATTATAGTGGTGTAAGGTCATGAATAAGCTCAACAGGTGGATATAAAGTACAACACACAAGAAAATCCATACGATTCAGTACCAACATTTACTTCACAATCTCGCAGTGGGCATTACAACAGCAAGTATATATTTTGATCCAGCCCCTATAAGGATTCATCCTAACCTAGACTGGAGCAAATTTGATTGTATACTGGATAATAGATGATAATAAATAGATAGGATGAGATCCAATATACAATCTATATTATCAAGTAATTTACCACATTTAGAGTGAATTGTAACTAACGCTATTGTGGGGAGTAGTATACAATTTGATAGAAAGGTGTTGATTCATAATTAATCCCCACATAACACATTTATTGCAACATCACACGAATCAGTGTCTGTGTCGATTTTAATTGTGTGTTACCCTTATTTTAAGTTCAATAATTTAATAAGTTATATTTTACACATAAGTCTTGTATCGCAATAACTGCCCACCAGTCTGGGCCCAGAGTGCTTTGTGTGCATACTTTTCTAGTAAGTGTTCGCAATTTTCTAGCGAGACTTTACTTTTTGTTCAATCACCGTACAATGTCTTACCTCCCCTAGCCATCAGGCACCGTACAATGTCGTACCTCCCCTCGCTGCCAGGCACTGTACAATGTCGCACCTCCCCTCGCCGCCAGGCACTGTACAATGTCTGTGGCAAACCTAGCCACTTCTGGACTATAATGTAAGAAAGGTTGTCTATAGGCTGTATTGTGTGCTATATAGATGTGACAGACCCTTCTGTCAGTACTGAAGGAGTTAACTGTGTTCAGCTTTAAGAAGCTATTGTGTACTGTCATTAAGGTTAGTGATAAACATTCCATTGTTTAATCACATCTAGAGAGCAGACGCCTAGTGATAAGAAAAGCCAAGTGTGTCTGGTGTTTAAGTTGTTATCTGCCTAAGTAAAGAAATGTACAACATTCTTTCAACCCCCCTTCTGGGGGGTCTGACCTGCATAAATACTGGGCATATGAGCCTTAATAAAGACATTCTGTTTTAAACCTGAAAACTGGCTGGGTTGTGAATTGCTGATTCCCTATGCAGGACATTGTTCCCTGGTGTTAACCCTTGGTATACTGTTGGTACTGTTACAATTGGTGGCAAGCGACGGAATGAACCTTATCGCCCAGAAGAGCAACTACACAAGGCAGTAACCTCAGGAAGAGGGGGATTACTACAATACTGACTAAGATGGAAGGAGTACCAGGGACCGAAGTGAATGGAGATGGATTATTCTAAGCTAAAGAGACAAACGTTAAAGGAACTGCTAGAAGCCAGGGGAAAGATAGGCAGCAGCAAACCCAAGACTATATTAATTGCCGAGCTGATGGAGGGAGACAGAGCTCGCAGCGCTACGCCTCCAGCAGCCATGGAGGAGACCCTATACCAGAGGGAAATGAGGACCAGGCTGGAATTTTTACCCCAACCTGTACCACGGGATATGCTATCCGTGGTAATGGCAGATGTGCAGGAGTATGTGATGGCACACAGTCCGCGGAATGCATCCTCCCGAGCAGAACCCATTTTGGACGCACTCAGCAACCCAGTAAGACCCAAAATCCCATACCATGCATTTAAAATGTTTTGTGAGGAGAAGGATGAGATCGATGGGTATTTACAGGATTTTGAGAGACTGTGCGAGTTACATGATTTGGAGCAGTCCGTATGGGTGCCGGTGCTAGCAGGCAAGCTAGCCGGTAGGGCAGCGGAAGCGTATCGCGCTGTACCCAGGGAGGACAGCAAGGATTACGCTAAAGTGAAGAGAGCGATCTTGGAAAGATATGCCATTACCCCAGAGGCATACCGGCGCAAGTTTAGAGGCCTGCACAAGCCAGAAAGAGATTCCCATGCAGAGTGGGCCCACAAGCTGGATCAAGCATCTCAAGGGTGGATACAGGCCAGCCAAGCTACCACCATGGAAGAATTGCGACAACTGATGCTGTTGGAGCAATTCTTTAACGGCTTGTCCCCAGAAGCCCAAGAATGGGTGAGAGATCGAAAACCCCTCACCTTAACCGAAGCAGCCAGATTAGCAGACCAGCATTTTGATGCCAGGAGGCACCATGGACTACAGCCTAACACCCCCACAGCGGCACCTTTTCGCCCAGCCCCAGGGAATCCACCACCCCCCTCACGATACAACGGACGGGCGAATATACAATGCCACACCTGCAAGCAGTGGGGACATATGGCACGTGAGTGCACCCAAAATCGGAGCAGACAAGCTTGGAACCAGGTCAGACAGAACCTGGCCCCAAGGGCGGTTGCTCACCATTACCAAACGGAGCCAGCCGCTCATGAGTTGTTGAGCACCCAAGCCGAGGAACCCCTGGGAATTCTGCATGAGGTGATGTCGGTCCAGGGACTTCGGGATTCGGGAGCTACTTTAACCCTGATAGCTCCCCATTTGGTGCCGGATACAGCACCCACTGGCGGATCCATGGCAGTACGAGGGGCAGGGGGAGCAGTATACCGATTGCCCACTGCTAGAGTGGAGTACAGACCCCCAGTCACCCCAGCAGCTGCCAGTTACCAACCCCCGGCGCACCGCTATACCACACGGCCTCCGGCCACGAACTACCCTCAGAGAGCCCGGTTCAATTCGCGGGGCTACTCACAACCTATTCGGTGCTTTGGATGTAAGCAACTAGGGCACAAAAGACCAGAGTGTCCCCTAAACGCAGCGAACCAAGCACAGTCCTGGAGAAGACCCGCCGGCGGAATCCCACATAATCCTCAGCCTGCGGCCCGCTACGTAGAGGCGCCAGAATGCTGGGGCAGCCTACATGAAGCCGACCCTGTGCAAGCTGCCCACCGGAATAACCGGCAAAGGGTTAAAGTGAATGGGAAGGAGGTCAGTGGTCTACGGGATACTGGTGCTACCATGACCTTGCTTCAAGAGAACTTGGTGTCTGAGAAACAGCACACTAGAGACACTGTGGCTGTGAGGGTAGCAGGGGGCGCTGTGTTCCGCCTACCTGTTGCCAGGGTACATTTGGATTGGGGAGTGGGCGCTAGACCTGTGAATGTGGGGGTCAAGAAGGACTTACCTGCTGATGTTCTCCTTGGAAATGACTTGGCCCCCCTTGTTTCTGCCTATGCTCCCATGGGTCCCGCTGATATTAACCCTGTGACTACCCAAGCCCAGTCCCTTCGGGAAGAGGTACATTTTAACCGTGGTGGACTACGCCACTAGGTACCCCGAGGCCATTGCTCTCTCCAACATCCATGCAGAGACGGTAGCTGAAGCCCTATTTGGGGAGCTACAACCTAGTTTGGTTTACTTACAAGTTGCTGTTACCTTTTATATTTTAATCAGGGCCCTCAAAAAGTTGCAGCCGTACCTGTATGGACAACCTTTTTCCTTACTCACAGATCACAACCCGTTGGTGTGGCTGAACCGTGTGGCCGGGGACAATGCCAGGCTGCTGCGCTGGAGTTTGGCGCTGCAGCCCTACGACTTTACCATTCATTACCGCCCAGGGAAACAAAACGGTAACGCCGACGGGTTGTCCAGACAAACTGAACTTGAAAAGTGATCTGTGAGTACTTCCCCCGACATCCCCAAGCCGATCCGTTGGGATCAGGCTGTGTATGCCGGCTTGGTTCTGGGGGAGCATTGTGGCAAACCTAGCCACTTCTGGACTATAATGTAAGAAAGGTTGTCTATAGGCTGTATTGTGTGCTATATAGATGTGACAGACCCTTCTGTCAGTACTGAAGGAGTTAACTGTGTTCAGCTTTAAGAAGCTATTGTGTACTGTCATTAAGGTTAGTGATAAACATTCCATTGTTTAATCACATCTATAGAGCAGACGCCTAGTGATAAGAAAAGCCAAACGTGTCTGGTGTTTAAGTTGTTATCTGCCTAAGTAAAGTAATGTACAACATTCTTTCAACCCCCCTTCTGGGGGGTCTGACCTGCATAAATACTGGGCATATGAGCCTTAATAAAGTACATTCTGTTTTAAACCTGAAAACTGGCTGGGTTGTTGTGGCAAACCTAGCCACTTCTGGACTATAACATAAGAAAGGTTGTCTATAGGCTGTATATTGTGCTATGTAGATGTGACAGACCCTTCTGTCAGCACTGAAAGAGTTAACTGTGTTCAGCTTTAGCCTCAGCTATTGTGCACTGTCATTAATGTTATTGACACACAGTCCATTGTTTAATCAACCTCAGAGAGCAGACCCTAGATGATAAGGAAAGCCAAGTGTGTGTCTGTGTTTAAATTGTTATCAGCTTGAGCAAGGTATTCTATTGTATCATGTAAAAGGGCGTGTTCCCTCCATCTAATGTACAACATTCTTTCAACCCCCCTTCTGGGGGGGGTCAGACCTGCATAAATACTGGGCATATGAGCCTTAATAAAAGTCATTCTGTTTAAAACCTGAAAACTGGCTGGGTTGTGAATTGCTGATTCCCTATGCAGGACATTGTTCCCTGGTGTTAACCCTTGGTATCCGGTTGGTACCGTTACAATTGGTGGCAAGCGACGGAATGAACCTTATCGCCCAGAAGAGCAACTACACAAGCCAGTAACCTCAGGAAGAGGGGGATTACTACAATACTGACTAAGATGGAAGGAGTACCAGGGACCGAAGTGAATGGAGATGGATTATTCTAAGCTAAAGAGACAAACGTAAAAGGAACTGCTAGAAGCCAGGGGAAAGATAGGCAGCAGCAAACCCAAGGCTATATTAATTGCTGAGCTGATGGAGGGAGACAGAGCTCGCAGCGCTACGCCTCCAGCAGCCATGGAGGAGACCCTATACCAGAGGGAAATGAGGACCAGGCTGGAATTTTTACCCCAACCTGTACCACGGGATATGCTATCCGTGGTAATGGCAGATGTGCAGGAGTACGTGATGGCACACAGTCCGCGGAATGCATCCTCCCGAGCAGAATCCATTTTGGACGCACTCAGCAACCCAGTAAGACCCAAAATCCCATACCATGCATTTAAAATGTTTTGTGAGGAGAAGGATGAGATTGATGGGTATTTACAGGATTTTGAGAGACTGTGCGAGTTACATGATTTGGAGCAGTCCGTATGGGTGCCGGTGCTAGCAGGCAAGCTAGCCGGTAGGGCAGCGGAAGCGTATCGCGCTGTACCCAGGGAGGACAGCAAGGATTACGCTAAAGTGAAGAGAGCGATCTTGGAAAGATATGCCATTACCTCAGAGGCATACCGGCGCAAGTTTAGAGGCCTGCGCAAGCCAGAAAGAGATTCCCATGCAGAGTGGGCCCACAAGCTGGATCAAGCATCTCAGGGGTGGATACAGGCCAGCCAAGCTACCACCATGGAAGAATTGCGACAACTGATGCTGTTGGAGCAATTCTTTAACGGCTTGTCCCCAGAAGCCCAAGAATGGGTGAGAGATCGAAAACCCCTCACCTTAACCGAAGCAGCCAGATTAGCAGACCAGCATTTTGATGCCAGGAGGCACCATGGACTACAGCCTAACAACGGACGGGCTAATATACAATGCCACACCTGCAAGCAGTGGGGACATATGGCACGTGAGTGCACCCAAAATCGGAGCAGACAAGCTTGGAACCAGGTCAGACAGAACCTGGCCCCAAGGGCGGCTGCTCACCATTACCAAACAGAGCCAGCCGCTCATGAGGTGTTGAGCACCCAAGCCGAGGAACCCCTGGGAATTCTGCATGAGGTGATGTCGGTCCAGGGACTTCGGGATTCGGGAGCTACTTTAACCCTGATAGCTCCCCATTTGGTGCCGGATACAGCACCCACTGGCGGATCCGTGGCAGTACGAGGGGCAGGGGGAGCAGTATACCGATTGCCCACTGCTAGAGTGGAGTACAGACCCCCAGTCACCCCAGCAGCTGCCAGTTACCAACCCCCGGCGCACCGCTATACCACACGGCCTCCGGCCACGAACTACCCTCAGAGAGCCCGGTTCAATTCGCGGGGCTACTCACAACCTATTCGGTGCTTTGGATGTAAGCAACTAGGGCACAAAAGACCAGAGTGTCCCCTAAACGCAGCGAATCAAGCACAGTCCTGGAGAAGACCCGCTGGCGGAATCCCACATAATCCTCAGCCTGTGGCCCGCTACGTAGAGGCGCCAGAATGCTGGGGCAGCCTACATGAAGCAGACCCCATGCAAGCTGCCCACCGGAATAACCGGCAACGGGTTAAAGTGAATGGGAAGGAGGTCAGTTGTCTACGGGATACTGGTGCTACCATGACCTTGCTTCAAGAGAACTTGGTGTCTGAGAAACAGCACACTGGAGACACTGTGGCTGTGAGGGTAGCAGGGGGCACTGTGTTCCGCCTACCTGTTGCCAGGGTACATTTGGATTGGGGAGTGGGCGCTAGACTTGTGAATGTGGGGGTCAAGAAGGACTTACCTGCTGATGTTCTCCTTGGAAATGACTTGGCCCCCCTTGTTTCTGCCTATGCTCCCATGGATCCCGCTGATGTTAACCCTGTGACTACCCAAGCCCAGTCCCTCCGGGAAGAGACGCTTCCATGTTTGGGGTGGGGGCAGTACTGAGCCAAGTTGGAGCAGATGGCGGAGAACACCCCGTAGCTTACTTGAGCCGAAAGTTGTTGCCCCGGACATCCCCAAGCCGATCCGTTGGGATCAGACTGTGTATGCCGGCTTGGTTCTGGGGGAGCATTGTGGCAAACCTAGCCACTTCTGGACTATAACATAAGAAAGGTTGTCTATAGGCTGTATATTGTGCTATGTAGATGTGACAGACCCTTCTGTCAGCACTGAAAGAGTTAACTGTGTTCAGCTTTAGCCTCAGCTATTGTGCACTGTCATTAATGTTATTGACACACAGTCCATTGTTTAATCAACCTCAGAGAGCAGACCCTAGATGATAAGGAAAGCCAAGTGTGTGTCTGTGTTTAAATTGTTATCAGCTTGAGCAAGGTATTCTATTGTATCATGTAAAAGGGCGTGTTCCCTCCATCTAATGTACAACATTCTTTCAACCCCCCTTCTGGGGGGGGTCAGACCTGCATAAATACTGGGCATATGAGCCTTAATAAAAGTCATTCTGTTTAAAACCTGAAAACTGGCTGGGTTGTGAATTGCTGATTCCCTATGCAGGACATTGTTCCCTGGTGTTAACCCTTGGTATCCGGTTGGTACCGTTACAGTTGTGAATTGCTGATTCCCTATGCAGGACATTGTTCCCTGGTGTTAACCCTTGGTATCCTGTTGGTACTGTTACAATGTCGTACCTCCCCTCGCCACCAGGCACTGTACAATGTCGTACCTCCCCACGCCGCCAGGCACTGTACAATGTCGTACCTCCCCTCGCCGCGAGGCCCTGTACAATGTCGTACCTCCCCTCGCCACCAGGCAACGTACAATGACGTACCTCCCCTCGCCACCAGGCAACGTACAATGACGTACCTCCCCTCGCCACCAGGAAACGTACAACGTCGTACCTCCCCTCACCGCCAGGCACTGTACAATGTCGTACCTCCCCTCGCCGCCAGGCAACGTACAATGACGTACCTCCCCTCGCCACCAGGAAACGTACAATGTCGTACCTCCCCTCGCCGCCAGGCACTGTACAATGACGTACCTCCCCTCGCCACCAGGAAACGTACAATGTCTTACTTCCCCTCGCCGCCAGGCACTGTACAATGTCGTACCTCCCCTCGCCACCAGGCAACGTACAATGTCGTACCTCCCCTCGCCGCCAGGCAATGTACAATGTCGTACCTCCCCTCGCCGCCAGGCACTGTACAATGTCGTACCTCCCCTCGCCACCAGGCACTGTACAATGTCATACCTCCCCTCGCCACCAGGCACTGTACAATGTCGTACCTCCCCTCGCCACCAGGCAACGTACAATGCCGTACCTCCCCTCGCCACCAAGCACTGTACAATGTCGTACCTCCCCTCGCCACCAGGCAACGTACAATGTCATACCTACTACATTCCACATATACGTGTAGCTCATTTTTGTCCTATCTGTATGGAGAAAATAATAATGAATTTTACTCTATGCCTTGTGTAAGGTATATTTGTGCCAAGTCATCGCCTCAGACCAGTTCACTCACCTGGTTATCTGTCCCTCCTAAGTCTGTTGGCTTCTGGACCATGTTATTCCCTTAGAATGCTGCAATGAGACCTATGCTTAGACAGGCGCATGTATCGTAAGGTTGTTGACACATTCTGGTATGTTCTTTGCATTGATTAAAAGCACCTTTTTATTTACAACAGGAAGCAGCCCTGGTTGTGGCTACAATGTGACCTGCACAAAAATAAATTAACTCAGATTTATCTCGATGATGCACCTGTGACCAGGATCCTGTCTGACTTTGAGGATTTATCGGTCAGTGGCAGACTATCACGCCACAGCAGTGTGGACCGAGTTAGAGAGGTAAGTGTGCAGCCACTGAATATTCACTGCTGAAATATCCAATTCCCAATATATATGTGTGTTTGTGTAAGTGTTTGTAGGCTTAACCTGTCAGCCAGTGAGCACTAATACAGCTGTATGAGATGTGTCTTTCAGACAGTGAGCACTAATACAGCTGTATGAGATGTGCCTGTCAGTCAGTGAGCACTAATACAGCTGTATGAGATGTGCCTGTCAGCCAGTGAGCACTAATACAGCTGTATGAGGTGTGTCTGTCAGTCAGTGAGCACTAATACAGCTGTATGAGATGTGCCTGTCAGTCAGTGAGCACTAATACAGCTGTATGAGATGTGTCTGTCAG